>NC_084620.1:22073379-22228379 GCF_033978795.1 Nerophis ophidion
GAAGCCCAAACACAACAACTTACAGCTGTAGCACGATCGCAAAAGCCACAACAAAGACAAAGGCCGTCCAACTAAACCGAACAACATGAAGCCAAAACACAACACATCATAATGACAGAATGGTAGTGACAAAGGACAAGTTTCGGCGACGGACCGACTTCCTGAGACGGAAAGTGTAATGAACAAAGTTGGAAAATTAAGTGAAATGTGACCACTTTTTCAATCATCATACATTTTTTTTTTTCACTTTTTCCACCTTCTGCCTCAGCCACCCCTGCTCCATCAGTGCAACTTGCGCTGCTGTCACTTCCGTCGTGTCCTTGGTGGCTTAAAGTTGTTTTGTGGCTTTGTATTATTGTGCTGTGGCCTTTTTATTTGTTATTGCTTTTGCAATCGTGCTGTAGCTGAAAGTTGTTATGTTGTGGCTTAATGATATTGTCATGCGGTGTTTGCATTTGTTGTGATCTTTCTTGTATCTGCCATTTTTGTTTTAATGATTGATGGTGAGGACGCCACAGACGGGCAGTCAGACTTGATTTGTTCAAGGTCATCATCAATAAAAGTGCTAAACTGCATATAGGGGAAAGTCTGCTGTTCTTAAACCCAATGTTTTCCTTTTTCTCGTATCGATAAAATTCTCCTTTTAAAACGATGGTGGATCGATTTTTCGGAAAGCCAACTTGCGGAGAACAAATCGAAGTAGTTAAATCTTACGAACATAAATCTAACTGTTACATCCCTAATGTTAAAAGTACAATTTCAACATTTATGATTTGCATTTATTAGAAAAAACAATGATGGTTAGGGCATACAGAAACATCTTTGTTCATTTCAACAATTTTTCCTGAAAATATGCATTTAAGCTGTGTTTTATCCAATTACTCGATCATTCAAACAAAATAATCGATAAGATTACAAAAATAATGGAGAGCTGCAGCCCGACATTCAACAACACCATGATAATAATGATAGTTTTAGTCACAATAACCATGCGTGGTAGGCCATATTCATAAATGAGCCCACATATTTCGAAAGACTTCACTAAGATCCTCCCCATGACGGGAATGGTGTTTCTGAGGAGGATTGACAAAGATCCTTTATATGTTAGAAGGCCTCCACAAAAATGTTGGTTTAATTTGTTGAATGGAACATTACTCAGAAAAGCATATAGCAGATAGCTGAAATCACATGCTAGTTGTCAGGATTACTCAAAAACATCTCCATAATAGTTTACAGAAAGAACCAAATTAGACATTCCATTCTTGTCTACTTTAGTTTTGTTCTCTCATTTTCCAATAAATAACGCATGAATAGTGATAACGAAATCCAAGAATTAGACGCATCGTGATACAATTGTGTGTTCATCGTGTACTAAGTAGTGCAGATGGCCATGAGCAAGCTTTCAAATTACAGCTATTCAAAATACTTTTGCAGTCACCCGACTGCTGGTCGTGTGGTAGAGTTCAAGCAAACCCTACTTGCTAACCCCGACTCAATACCGCAAAATACACCCTAAATTCTTGGCTCTGCTACACACAGCATGGAGACGACTGCACATTGCAGGCTTTTTGCTCTTTGCGGGACTCTCCGCCCTTTTATAAGGAGGGTAAATGAACACGGTGATGATGCACGGACTCATATAATTGTGTTCATCCAAGGCGGGTTCACAGGGTGTGCTTGGCAAATGAGAGCAGGTCAACTGTTGTGTTGTCATGTGGGCATGCAGCCTCACCCTTGTTCACGCCGTGCTGAATGCACTCTTTCAAAGCAGCCCGAGTGTGACGCAGGCTGGGTTGATACAAATGATCCTCAGATGAGGTCATTCAGAGACACTTGCAGATTCACTTTGAGCGTCTGGTACAGCAGTGTTGTTCAACCTTTTCTGAGCCAAAGCACATTTTTTTCATTGAAAAAATCCGGGGACACACAACCAGCAGAAAAAGTTAAAAAAAATAAACTTGGCAGCCCATATTGACAGTAAAAAGTATTTTTTGTAATTGTTGGTTATGAATTTAAATGATAACCATCACTATAGCTCTTGTCTCAAAGTAAGTGTACTGTCACGGCCTGTCACATCACGCCGGGACTTATTTGTAGGTTTTTGGTGTTTTCCTGTGTGAAGTGTTTTAGTTCTTTTCTTGCGCTCCTATTTTGATGTTAATTGTCATGTCCATACTTCCCAACCCTCCCGATTTTTCCGGGAGACTCCCGAATTTCAGTACCCTCCCAAAAATCTCCCTGGCCAACCATTCTCATGAATTTCTCCTGATTTCCACCCAGACAATAATATTGGGGGGCGTGCCTTAGAGGCACTGCCTTTAGCATCCTCTACAACCTGTCATCACGTCCGCTTTTCCTTCATACAAACAGCGTGTACGATCAATCACATAATATATGTGGTTTTTACAGACAAACAATGCATACTCGATCAAGAGCCATACAGGTTACACTGAGGGTGGCCGTATAAACAACTTTAACACTGTTAAAAATATGCGCCACACTGTGAACCCTCGCCAAACACATTTCGGGAGAACACATTTCGGGAGAACATCCGCACCGTAATACAACATAAACACAACAGAAAAAATACCCAGAACCCCTTGCAGCTCTAACTCTTCCAGGACGCTACAATATAGACCCCTGCTACCACCAAAGCCCCCCCCCCCCCCCCCCCCCGCCCTCCCCATCTCCCGATTTCGTAGGTCTTAAGGTTGACAAATATGGTCATGTCATGTATAAATGTACTTTGTGGACGCCGTCTGCTCTACACGCTGTAAATCTTTGCTGTCGTTCAGCATTCTGTTTTTGTTTACTTTGCAGCCAGTTCAGTTTTGGTTTCGTTCTGCATAGCTATCCCAAAGCTTCAATGCCTTTTCTTAGCGTCACTCGTCTTTTAATCTTTTTGGTTTAAGCATTAGATACATTTTTACCTGCACACTGCCTCCCGCTGTCATCTGCATATTGTGATCACGACAAACCATGTTCCCGACATCTGCAAAGCAATTAGCTACCTGCTGCCACCTACTGATATGGAAGAGTATTACACGGTTACTCTGCCAGTCTCTCGACAGTACAGACACTAAACAACGGCACATTTGCGGATTAAAAAATTACTGGTTTGCCAAAAATATTTTTAATCCAATTATGTGAAATTACACAATCTCCCACGGCACACCAGACAATATCTCACGGTACACAGTGGTTGAAAAACACTGTGGTATAGGACTTGGGATAACTCCCAATTCATTGCCTTTAAATTCTGCATATAGCACAAATACTTGGGCACATTTCATACAATCAGTTTATTTCCAACATGCTTAGGAACATGATATGTTAACATTTGACACCATTGCATTGCCTGAAAAGGAGTACAAAGAAGCAGATCGTATTCAATCATACCCCTTCTCAGCAATTACTGATAGTCTGTTCACTTCTTGTGGTTCACATATCTTCATGTTTTAACAGAGAAAGAAAATAATGTGGAATGTAATAATGCATAGAAAACTCAACAAATAACGATGGAATATGTACAGGAGTAATTACTGACAGACATATTTCATTGTGAATGTTTCAATACAAAATATATTATAAATAATGACTGAGTAAATTATGATAAATGAATCAATCTGGGATGAATGATATCAGACACTATGGTTTTATAGCAGGGGTGTAACGGTACACCATGCTTATCTTTTCATTTAACTGCTTTATTTTAAAAAAATGTCAACCACAAAATGCTAGCAGTTAAATATTAAATACAATTTCAAATTAAAAGCTGAGTATAATTTTAAAAAGAAGTATATCATCTTATAAAGGGGGTGTCCCAATACATCTTTTTCACATCCGCTACTGATAGTGCAGTCTTGATTATTTGACGATTACAATATTGATCAGATATGATATCAGCTCCAATCATACATACTTTTAAAATGTTTTATCAGTAAAATTAGTCAAACAGAGAGCAATGGGAGGAGTGAAAAACATTAAACTCTTTATTATGAACCGTCTGGAACTAACATATGTTATCTTTAAGTTGAACTGAGTGGTAATTGTTTATTGGCAACACCTAGTGGCCACAATAATTCATTAAGTTAAGCTCATGACACAGTAAATTGATTGATGCGGACATGTCAGCTACTGGATACTTTCTGATATGCTTCTGCATTTGCATTTGATACTTGTTTATATTGACGAATGTTGTTTTTTCAGACTGTAATATTGTTCAAAAATGACAGATTGTGTATGTCTAGCTCGTGTGCTATTATGGGCTTACCCTCTGTGTAGCTGCTAGCTCCTAGTTACCTTTTGTAAATGACTTGACTAAAATACAAAATAAGATCAAATGACACAAGCAATCACAGTGTGGGCTGCTTGTATCAGTGCTTATGTGGGAGATTTTAGATGCAAGCCAAAATAATCCGATGCTGGGTTTTGTTTTTGTTTTTTGCTGATATGAGACCAATATCCGAGATCCATATCGGATTGAAGAAGCCCTTATCTTATATAATTTATGAAAGTGCACAAGGAACAGTTTGATCGATGGGAATGATTATTTTATTTTTCAGTAAATAAAAAGCAAAATGCATTCATCATCGTGTTGCTTTCACAATGTGTTCGTCACACTGATAGAATGTGTCAAAATGAATTATCATGACAGAATTTGAATACTTTATATCACAGGCCAAATTTATATTGTTAGTATTGCACCAGGGCTTCACGGTGGAAGAGGGGTTAGTGCGCCTGCCTCACAATACGAAGGTTCTGAGTACTCAGGGTTCAATCCCTGGCTCATGATCTTTCTGTGTGGGTTCCCTCCGGGTACTCCGGCTTCCTCATACTTCCAAAGACATGCACCTGGGGATAGGTTGATTGGCAACACTAAATTGGCCCTAGTGTGTGAATGTGAGTGTGAATGTTGTCTGTCTATCTGCGTTGGCTCTGTGATGAGGTGGCGACTTGTCCAGGGTGTACCCCGTCTTCCACCAGATTTTAGCTGAGATGGGCACCAGCGCCCCCCGCGACCCTAAAGGGAATAAGCGGTAGGAAAATGGATGGATGGATAATATATTGCACTTGGGGATAGGTTGATTGGAAACACTAAATTGACCCTAGTGTGTGAATGTGAGTGTGAATGTTGTCTGTCTATCTGCGTTGGCTCTGTGATGAGGTGGCGACTTGTCCAGGGTGTACCCCGTCTTCCACCAGATTTTAGCTGAGATGGGCACCAGCGCCCCCCCGCGACCCTAAAGGGAATAAGCGGTAGGAAAATGGATGGATGGATAATATATTACACTTGGGGATAGGTTGATTGGAAACACTAAATTGACCCTAGTGTGTGAATGTGAGTGTGAATGTTGTCTGTCTATCTGTGTTGGCCCTGTGATGAGGTGGCGACTTGTCCAGGGTGTACTGCGCCTTCCGCCCATTTGTAGCTGAGATAAGCTCCAGCACCTCCAGCGACCCCGAAAAGGATAAGCTGTAGAAAATCAATGGATGGATGTAATATTGTTTATATAGTGCATTTACCATGAAGTGATTAACATGGACCCCGACTTAAACAAGTTGAAAAACGTATTCGGGTGTTACCATTTAGTGGTCAGTTGTACAGAATATGTTCTGAACTGTGCAATCTACTAATAAAAAATCAATCAATCTATCCATCCATCCATTTCCTACCGCTTATCCTTTTCGCGGTCGCGAGGGGGGCTGGAGCCTATCTCAGCTACAATCGGGCGGAAGGCGGGTACACCCTGGACAAGTCGCCACCTCATCGCAGGTCCAACACAGATAGACAGACAACATTCACACTCACATTCACACACTAGGGCCAATTTAGTGTTGCCATAAACCTATCCTCAGGTGCATGTTTTTGGAGGTGAGAGGAAGCCGGAGTACCGGGAGGGAACCCACGCAGTCATGGGAAGAACATGCAAACTCCACACAGACAGATCCCGAGCGCAGGATCGAACCCCCCATTGTTTACCTGTATCTCACCTTTCTTGTAAAAGGCGCCGGAAGTTGGTAGACCGGTCAGCAGTCCTGTTCTGTCTCCCTGTAATGTTTGTCTGATCTTGAATGGGATTGTGCTGAAAATTTTAATTTCCCTTGTGGGTTAATAAAGTATTTCTGACTCTGATTCTGATTCTGATTCTGATATATCACTAAGCGTTAGAACTTTGTTGTCCCTGACATCCGCATTTCGGGCTGGCCGCTCTGGAAACACTCTGTGGAAACGCACCCCACCCACGCCGCTTGGTGCATCGTCTGAGCTGCTGTGACTTAGATTAACATTAGGGGTGTAACGGTACACAAAAATTTCGGTTCGGTACGTACCTCGGTTTAGAGGTCACGGTTCGGTTCATTTTCGGTATAGTAAGAAAACAACATATTACATTTTTGGTTATTTATTTACCAAATTTGTAAACAATGGCTTTATCCTTTTAATATTACGAACACTATAATAATTCTGCCCACGTTAATCCACATTAAACTGCCTCAAATTGTTGCTCAGATTAAATAAAGTGACAAAACGTTTCTTCTACATATAAAAAGTGCAACATTAAACAGTTTCAAGTCAACTCATCATGCTTAATTTATTACAGCATTTGGGAAGCCTGTAGTTGATTTTTATTATGTAAATGTTATATTTTTTGTCAACATGTGATAGCAGGAACTCTGCCATTCAAAACTAGGCTGCTACATTACTAATGATTAATGTAACTATTGCTGAAAAAATAGTACAATAGCAATAGGAGAGACTATTCATCCCTGAACCCCATGGAGTTTAAGTGACATAACAGACAGACAGGGCTTTGCACGCACACACACACACACGCACGCACGCACGCAGACACGCACACACACACACACACACACACACACACACACACACACACACACGGCAAAATGAGCTAACGTTACGCTAAAATCTAATTAGCCTTCACCTCAAGCCAGGACTGCGAGCGAGCTGAGCTGCAGTTTAAGTTTCTAGAATGTCAACGGGCTCATAGTGATGTTAGTAGTATATGACTACTGGGATGTGTTTATTATAATTTGGGGAAAGTCCGCTGCTCACCTGCTACACACCTATCTCCTCGACGCTGAAGCGCTGACGACATGCGCTCTGAATACGCACTGCTGATTGGCTGTTACCGCTTTGTATGTAAACCAATCAGATGGTTGTGTGGGTGGGACAATGCTTGGTGCTGACACAGAGGCAGAAGAAGCAAAGCAGCTTGTTAAGACTTTTGCTTAGCAACTCGTTCGGTACAGCCCTGTACCGAAATGGTTCAATACAAATACACGTACCGTTACACCCCTAATTACCATAGTAACTAGTATATCATGCAAAAGCACAGATTCCAAACAGTTAAATACGTTGTATATTTCAAGACTTACGGTCATTTGAAAACATCACTGCACATTATAACAGCAGCTACAGTTTCAATCTTAAAGATCTAAAAAAAATATTTGGGAATGTCCGGCGGGCCAGATTGAAAAGTTTAACGGGCCGCATGTGGTTCCCGTGCCTTAATTTGCCCAGGTCTGCACTAGCCAAGGGCTGCTCTGCACTGAATTCGTTCACCGAGTAGACTGTAACCATGTGCACTTGCACTTCCTGTCCAGGTTCCACATAGGAACTCAGTTCGCCTTTATACCGTACCAATTGTTCCATAACAAATTCCAATTACAAACACACCAAAACCCATATTACCTTTTTCTTAAACTGTCTCATATCACATTTAGAACATTGCTTGAGTTTCCAATGTATCATTTTAAGCTAAAGTTAAAGTACCAATGATTGTCACACCCACACTAGGTGTGGTGAAATTTGTCCTATGCATTTGACCCATCCCCTTGTTCACCCCCTAGGAGGTGAAGGGAGCAGTGAGCAGCAGCGGTGGCTGGGCCCGGGAAAAATTTGGGGTGATTCAACCCCCAATCTCAACCCTTGATGCTGAGTGCCAAGCGAGGAGTTAATGGGTCCCATTTTTATAGTCTTTGGTATGACTCAGCCGGGGTTTGGACTCACAACCTACCAATCCGAGGGCGGACACTCTAACCACGAGGCCACTGAGTATGTATTGCTTCACATATTGATATGCTGAAAGTTTTCAAACGTTTCCTTCAGCAAGTAAAAATTAATGAGATCTTCTGGGAATACTTTTTCCAACATTTTCAGTGTTTTTCAGCCATTGATCACTGATGTTGGACTTCCACACCAAACTCATCCAAGCATGCCTTTAGGGACCTTGCTTTGTGTGCTGGAATCATGCATGGACCCTTCCCTTATATGTTCCCAAAGTTGGTGGAGGATATTTGTAAAAGACGGCTTGCTTGGGGGTCTATTCCAACCCTTGATAGATCCAGTGGTTGATCAAAATGAGTGGAGGACCTCTTTAGGATGGTGTACAAACAACTCCCCTTCTTTAAACACAGGTGAGGATTAACTCTGACCTTTGTACAGACACGAGAATGTCGAGCTGCATTCCCACCGCGGCGTAAGAATTTGCGAATGCCAGAAACGGTGGCCAAACTTTAAAAGTTGAACAGGTTAACAGGTCTATTTTTAATCGGAGCTGGGCGATCCTCGGGTGACAACGCTTTGGACCCGTCATGTGTTGGGATGCTCACGCTTCTGTCCAGAGCACACGACTGAAGCAAAGGTATTTCAAAGGCATCCCTGTAAAAAAGGAGAATGCCTCCTGACCTACACCATATTGCAGCTCCGCGATGACGCGGGTGTGACGTCACTTCCTGACGCCCTCGCTAGAATTTTGAGGATAACCTCTGCTGACCCTGGAGTACGTGACCACTGTGTCACAATGCTCACGCTTGCCATTGACTCCCCAGTCTGCAGTGTCACACACAAGTTGGATTGCTCAACAATTACACCCTCAGGGCATCGAGATGCAGTCAAATAAAATTTAGATATCAGGAATCGCTGTGCTTCTTCCTTCTCCTTTTCAGAAATGTTGAACATGTGATATTTCCCCCAATTAAAAAAGAAGACCATTCGTGAAGGGCTTGACGGACTTGCTGCTGCGTCCTTATTGCTGACAATGCAGTTTGAAATGGTCGATGCCTTTTTAAAGGGATCCCAGTTTTAGATCTGTTTTGAAGCATTAGGCTCTGATACCTTTCATTTAGCAAGCATGGCAACGTTCACAGAGCACTACCACCAACTACACCAGTCCATATGTATAGAAAATACTTATTAGGATCATGCATGGTTGTTCAAGTAGCAAGAATATTGTCACTTCACACTTAAATCACATAACCTCCTTGTCACACTCGGTTGTTTTTTTTTTAGGGGAAAATTTGTACAGATTGCATGCCTGTCTTGTTCTATTACGCAGTTGTTTTCAATTTTTATTTATTTTTTATTTTTTTATACCAAATACAACCTCAGAAAACACTTGCCCCTCCAAGTACCACCAGAATGACCAACATTAAATCACAGTAGCATGGTAGGCCTAAGTATTCATTCAAAACAAGGCAACAGTTTTATTTAAGAAGTATATTTAATATTTTATAGCCACTGTAACATTACACACAGTTTGAACAGTAACACTGTGTTTGAACAAGGCAAAATAAAACATAAATCAAATACAATTAGTTGCGCATAAATAAGTAATTATTTGACATACCACTAGATGAAGCCCGGGTACCACAGTTGGAGATTTACTGCTATAATGGATCATTGTCATACATTATAAATATGATTTCACTTCTCCTGGCCCGCATTAGCTCGATAATACAAATGAATACAAATTAAAGAATGTGAGGTGTCACGTTGATGTTTAACATGTTGTGAAAAGGCTAAAACCAATCCCATGGATATGCTAAGGTAGGGGGTCACCAACCTTTTTGAAACCAAGAGCTAGTTCTTGGGTACTGATTAATGCGAAGGGCTGCCAGTTTGATACACACTTAAATAAATTGCCAGATATAGCCAATTTGCTCAATTTACCTTTAATAAATAAATCTATATATATAAAAATGGGTATTTCTGTCTGTCATTCCGTCGTACATTTTTTTTCCTTTTACGGAAGGTTTTTTGTAGAAAAAAAGTGTTGAAAAAAACACTTAATTGAACGGTTTAAAAGAGGAGAAAACACGAAAAATTTAAAATAAAATTTTGAAACATAGTTTATCTTCAATTTCGACTCTTTAAAGTTCTAAATTCAACCCAAAAAAAAATGAAGAGAAAAACTAGCTAATTCTATTATTTTTGAAAAAATAAAAAATAAAATTTATGGAACATCATTAGTAATTTTTCCTGATTAAGATTAATTTTAGAATTTTGATGACATGTTTCAAATAGGTTAAAATCCAATTTGTACTTTGTTAGAATGTATAACAAATTGTACCAAGCTATATTTCTAACAAAGACAAATCATTATTTCTTCTAGATTTTCCAGAGCAAAATTTTTAAAAGAAATTCAAAATACTTTGAAATCAGATATAAATTTGATTCTACAGATTTTCCTAGATTTGCCAGAATATATATATTTTTTATTTTAATCATAATAAGTTTGAAGAAATATATCACAAATATTCTTTGACAAAAAAACAGAAGCTAAAATGAAGAATTAAGTTAAAATTTATTTTTTATTCTTTACAATAAAAAAAATAAATGTACTTGAACATTGATTTAAATTGTCAGGAAAAAAGAGGAATGAGTTGAAAATGTAAAAAGGTATATGTGTTTAAAAATCCTAACATCATTTTTAAGGTTGTATTTTTTCTCTAAAATTGTCTTTCTGAAAGTTATAAGAAGCAAAGTAAAAAAAATTAATGAATTTATTTAAACAAGTGAAGACCAAGTCTTTAAAATATTTTTGGGGATTTTCAAATTCTCTTTGAGTTTTGTCTCTCTTAGAATTAAAAATGTCAAGCAAAGCGAGACCAGCTTGCTAGTGCTGCTATTTGAGCTATTTTTAGAACAGGCCAGCGGGCTACTCATCTGGTCCTTACGGGTGACCTGGTGCCCCCGGGCACCGCATTGGTGACCCTTGTGCTATGTTGACCAACTCAACAAGTCCCGGTCCACAGTTTACTTCTTCTTACTAAAAAAATGGCCGCTTCATCAAACATGGACGACCGCTTTAGTCGACACAGAAAGTGACAACCGAGGGGGGTGTTTGTGTCAACATGAGTTGTTGTAGTGTTAACTTAATCAAAAACGACAACAGACATACGACTCTATAGCAGGGGTCGGTAACCTTATTGGCTGGGAGAGCCATGAAAGCCAAACATTTTAGAATGCATTTCCGTGAGAGCCATATCATATTTTTTAACATTGAAAACAAATAAATATGTGCATTTTTAAGTAAGATCAACACTTTTAGAGTATAATAAGTCTCTTATTCTTTTTAATAACATTGTTATTCTGAAGCTAACCAATAATAAATACAATTCTTCTTACCAATAATGGGACTTCTTGAACAGGTGCGGTAGAAACAGACGGATTGAAAAGGACAAGCGGTAGAAAATGGAAGAATGGATAGATGGATTATAATGCATGAGAATGTTTTATATATTGAATGTTATTTTTAACATTGTGGTAACCAGCAGAATTATTCATTACTTATCATGTTAAGCAATGTCAGCTAAAATTGATCTGAGAGCCAGATGCAGTCATCAAAAGAGTCACATTTGACTCGAGAGCCATATGTTCCCTACCCCTGCTCTATAATGATACAGCTTTAAAAGGTGCACACTGTGACTTCCTGGTCAGTGCCAAGTAGGCTTCAAAATAAAATCAGATGATTGATTCACCAATTCATTTACACACACTGCCCGCATGCAACCAAATGATTAGCATTAAAGTCAATTCCGTAGGTCAATATATGCTAAGCCAGCTAAGCTTAACATCATAGTTTAATATCTAGTAAAAATATGAATTTATTTTACAGTATGCCAACACAAAATTAGCCTCGAGACACATTTTGGGAGGCCAAAATAACTAAGATACCCCCAAAAACTTCCACAATTCGCACTCCACATGAATTAAATCTTTAACCGATCTTTTAATGCCTGCAATCTTCGTTCTCCTTGAACATGACCCTCTGCAGACATGCAGCTTGGCAATATTGAAAGAGTTCAAAATGTCAAGCATTTCATTTGAATGAAATGCTTGACATTTCATTTGGCACCTGTTTAGCACCATCACAAACACACGCATACAGTTTAAAAGCATCTACTCTTGCCCCTTTTACTTCCCCTCCTAAAGTCCAGCATACAACAGGACTGTTGAACAAGTCCAATCACGTCAATATTCACGCACAAAGCCTGTGGCAATTTGTCCAATCCACCCTTGACCTGCAATACGTCCGACACTGATTGTTATTTATTACTTCGGTACTCTTGTCTTGTTCTGTATATTGTACAGTACTTTGTATTTCTATGGTGTTTTGTATATTGTACATGATTGCTTATTATTTTTATTGGATAGTAGTCTATTTATTTCAATTGTTAGTTGTTTTCCTTTATTACCTCTTGTGTTATTTATTTCACCTTAAATTGGAGTCTTTAATCTCGTTATATGCAAATATAATGACAATAAAGTCCATTCTATTCTATTCTATTAACTGTGCATTTTGGAGCTGAACCCCAAGCACGCGTGTAGCTAACTTTAAGTGCAAAAAATACCATACATCTGCGTGGATTGGACTAGAAATAGTTTTATTTTTTGTTGGGTTTTTTTTTTAGTGCCAGTGACAATGTCAACATGCAGTATTTGCGCGCGCATGCTGGGTGGTCGGTTGAGGACGTGACAAGTCTCTTACCTCTACCGGCGTTCTGCAACATTCGCACACGGCTGCCTCATCCTTAAACAGCATGCCAGCAAATGTGCATCAATGAAGCCAGCGCCCCAAGCCCCCCAAAAAAAGAAAGAGGAAGAAAAAAAAAAAAGAAGAAAAAAAATCTCCGTGGCGCACTCGACCTGCTTGGTAGTGATCTTATGTGGAATCACGAAGAGAACGAGACCCCCTTCCCGCCCAGACCAGGCTGCGTATGCATCACTGCAGAGCTTTGGCTAAAGCTTTTTATCAGCCCCTCGCCCCCACCCACCCACCACCCACCCTCCAAGGCGCGAACTGGTTGGCCTGAGCGAGGACGCGCACGTCTTTTTACGCACCTGATGTGGAGCATGCATGCCTGCAGCCATGTGCGCAAAGCTGGCTAGTGTGTGAAAAGGGGCGGGAGGGGGCTTCACTCACCGGGAAAGTCCATGGTGGTGTCTGCATTGCTCTCACCATCCGTGCGCCTTGGCCCGTTAATTGGAAACGCGGCTCTTTTTGAGGATCCACGCCACTTATCCGGTAGGTGTTTCTAAGAACTGATCCTCTTTGATTTGTTTTGTTTTTTTCTTTATTTTTTTGATTAATGATGACCACCTAGATAACAGTGCATTGTCTGACTGGTAACAATCCCCCCGACTGAAAGTTCTCTCATTGTTATCTCAGTAAAGGGTTGTTTATAAAGATTGGGGCCCCAAAAGGTAAATAGTGTCTCGCCAAAAAGCTGTTTGGACTTCCCATAGATTGTTTGTGCAGATGTCAGACTTTGAGTAAGGCTGTTGTATTTTCTAATGATGGAGGGGAAATCCTAATGGAAAATGTCAATATAAGAGCTTCCTGCCTATTAATGTGTGGAGAGCTGATTGGATGAAACCCAAATTGCACCTGACTGTGCTTCAGGCTGAGAAGACTTGACTTTCAGTACCAACAATTGGTCAAACATACTTGGTGCACACTTTTACTTACTTCTGTTTAGGGCTGGGCGATATGGCCTTTTTTTAATATCTCAATATTTTTAGGCCATATCGCAATACACGATATATATCTCGATATTTTGCCTTGGCCTTGAATTAACACTTGATAAATATAATCACAGCAGTCTAATGATTCTATGTGTCTACATTAAAATATTCTTCCTCATACTGCATTAATATACAGTATGCTCATTTTTAACTTTCATGCAGAGAAGGAAATCACAACTAAGTCAATTTATCAAAACTGTATTTATTAAACAGTTACTAAGCAGTGGCACAAACAATCATATCATTTCCAAAGCAAAAAAGTGCAGGATTGTCAGAGACATTTCAAGTAAAAAAAATGGTAAATAGTAGTACTTGTATAGCGCTTTTCTACCCCTTTTTAAGGAGCCCAAAGCGTTTTGACAGTATTTCCACATTTGCCCATGGACACACACATTCACACACACATTCACACACTGATGGCAGGAGTTGCCATGCAAGGCGCTCACCAGGTCCCATCTGGAGCAAGAGTGTGAAGTGTCTTGCCCAAGGACACAACGGACCTGACTAGGATGAACACTTGATGCATATAATCACAGCAGTATGATGATTCTATGTGTCTACATTAAAACATTCTTCTTCATACTGCATTAATATATGCTCATTTTTAACTTTCATGCAGAGAGGGAAATCACAACTAGGTCAATTGACCAAAACTGTATTTATTAAACAGTTACAAAGCAGTGGCACAAACAATCATGTCATTTCCAAAACAGAAAGTGCAGGATTGTCAGAGACATTTCAAGTAAAAAAATGGTAAAAAGTAATAATAATAATAATAATGGATTAGATTTATATCGCGCTTTTCTATTGTTAGATACTCAAAGCGCTCACAGAGAAGTGGGAACCCATCATTTATTCACACCTGGTGGTGGTAAGCTACATCTGTAGCCACAGCTGCCCTGGGGTAGACTGACGGAAGCGTGGCTGCCAGTTTGTGCCTACGGCCCCTCCGACCACCACCAATCATTCATTCATCATTCATACACCGGTGTGAGCGGCACCGGGGGGCAAAGGGTGAAGTGTCCTGCCAAAGGACACAATAGCAGCGATTTGGATGTTAATAGGTGGGAAGCGAACCTGCAACCCTCAGGTTTCTGGCACGGCCGCTCTACCCACTACGCCATGCCGCCCCTAGTAGTACTTGTACAGCGCTTTTCTACCCCTTTTTAAGGATCCCAAAGCGTTTTGACAGTATTTCCACATTCGCCCATTGACACACACATTCACACACTGATAACGGGAGTTGCTATGCAAGGCGCTCACCAAGACCCATCAGTAGCAAGGGTGAAGTGTCTTGCCCAAGGACACAACGGACGTGACTAGGATGAACACTTGATACATATAATCACAGCAGTATGATGATTCTATGTGTCTACATTAAAACATTCCTCTTCATACTGCATTAATATATGCTACTTTTAAACTTTCATGCAGAGATGGAAATCACAACTAAGTCAATTTACCAAAATTGTATTTATTAAACAGTTATTGAGCAGTGGCACGAACAATCATGTCATTTCCAAAACAGAAAGTGCAGGATTGTCAGAGACATTTCAAGTAAAAAATGGTAAATAGTAGTACTTGTATAGCGCTTTTCTAGCCCTTTTTAAGGAGCCCAAAGCGTTTTGACAGTATTTCCACATTCACCCATTCACACACACATTTACACACTGATAACGGGAGCTGCTATGCAAGGCGCTAACCAGGACCCATCAGTAGCAAGGGTGAAGTGTCTTGCCCAAGGACACAACGGACCTGACTAGGATGGTAGAAGGTGGGGATTGAACCAGTAGCCCTCAGATTGCTGGCACGGCCACTCTACCAACTTCGCCACGCCGTCCCCCAGGAAATCACAACTAAGTCAATTGACCAAAACTGTATTTATTAAACAGTTATCAAGCAGTGGCACAAACATTCATGTCATTTCCAAAACAGAAAGTGCAAGATTATCAGATACATTTTAAGTGTCAAATAAAAATAATCAAATAGTGTTCATCCTTCGCTATGTGGTAGGTTACTACGGACGTTATTAAATTCTGTTGTTGATTATTTTTTTAATACTGTGTTGATCCAGAAATGTTTGCCTCGGCATTTTGATGGTTTGGGCGTGTGGCACTGAACGAAGATGTTGACATGCAGAGTTTAAAGCACTCTTCAGTCTCTTGCAGGTGACTTTTCAAATGATGCTACATATTAGCAGTAATGCTACTTTTGGTAGCTACGCGTTTGGCTCACACTTGACAATTTATGCTTGTCTGTTCAACATATTCCCACTTGAAGCCAAACCCCCGCCAGACGATGCACCCGCTGCTGTTTTTCTTGGGAATTTTTTCCTCCTTCATTCGCACCTTCTTTCTCTCGTAGTACCACTCGCACGGCTCTGCTAACATCACAGCTAACGTTACCCATGCTGCTACCTCTCTGCTCCGTGAGGGCGTATACGTATGTGACGTATGACGTGACAGTATGCGACGTATGTAAGAAGGTACGTTTGTCTGTGAGAAGGAGAGACAAGAAAGAGTGATAAAAGCCTGTAATACGATGCCCGCAGCTAAAAGCAACTGCGTGAGAACGTATACTCGAATATTACGATATAGTCATTTTCTATATCGCACAGAGACAAATTGTGTTTATCGATATATCGCCCTGCCCTACTTCTGTTCATACTGATATTTTCAAGCGCTGTAAAGAACATGTCTTGATTGGGCAGCTTTAGTGACATAACTTGAATCGTTCAAACCAAAATGTTGTCTGCTCTTTTTATAGATTGTTTTATATTGTGTTAAATATACCATTTTAGGTTATTGAACAAAAGCTTCTAAACAATACTCTGAAGGAGCTTTCGCAATATATTAAGTTACGTAACTCCCATTCCAAACTAAAATGATGTCTAATGGAAAAAACACTTTCTTTGTTTTTTATTTAGCTAAAGTTATATTTTCATTTAAACCCAATACTTTTGAAATATACTTTTAAAGAGTTTTTCTCATATCAGATGTGACATAGCTAAAATATCCCAGACCGAAATACTGTTGACAGGGTTGAATATGTGTGTTATTTTTACCATTTTAGGTTACACAAAATATTTCTAAAATGTACATTTTGGGAGCTTTCTTGAACTATTATGTCACCATCCATCCATTTTCTACCGCTTGTCCCTTATGGGGTCGCGGGGGGTGCTGGAGCCTATCTCTGCTGCACTCGGCCGTAAGGCGGGTTACACCCTGAACAAGTTTCCACCTCATTGCTGATTGCTATTATGTCACATAACCCTAATATTTCAAACCATAATTCTGTTTGATGGATAGACAGAAATGGGTATATTGTTTGGATATTGTGAAAAAGATGCCATTTTAGATTAGAAAAAATCTTCTAAAATGTACTTTTAAGAAGCCTTTGTGACATATTATGTGATATTACACTAACATTCCAAACTAAAATGCTGTCTGCTGTGTTGAATATGTAGTGCAGGGGTGTCGAACTCATTTTAGATCAGGGGCCACATGGAGAAAAATCTACTCCCAAGTGGGCCAGACTGGTAAAATCAAAGCACGATAACTTAAAAATAAAGACAACTTCAGATTGTTTTCTTTGTTTAAAAATAAAACAAGCTCATTCTGAAAATTTACAAATCATGATGTTGTTGGATTTGTTTGTTTTTACACTTACATGTTGCGGTTAATAGTGTTCTATCTTTATTTGTCATTATTTATATTTTCTGAATAAATTATGTGATTATGTTCATCAGTCAACTCATTGGTGTTCATTTTCAATCTATTGAGATGAATTAAAGTATGTTATTTATGTAGTTTGATCCTTTTCTTCAACTGATGTACTAACATCATATGGACACATTTAGAACAGCAGTTTCTTTCATTCAAAAAGTTCATGTTAATTTTTATACGTAGAAAACTCATCCCGCGGGCCGGATAAAACCTGTTCGTGGGCCGTACGTTTGACACCCCTTGTGTAGATCATTTTTATATTTTGCTACATTTACCATTTTCGAATCCACCAAAAGTTTCAACTTTAAATGAGCTATCTTGGCCTATTATGTGACATATAGTTAACATTCCAAACCTATATTACGTGTGTTGGATTAAATACTTGGATTAATTTGATATTGTGCTATATCTGCGATTTTAGTTAAGGAACAAGCTTCTTAAATGTACTTTAAGGAGCTTTTGTGACATAACGCTAACATTCCAAACCAAAATGTTGTCTGCTGTGTTAAAAATGTAGATAATAGTTATATTTTGGTAAATTTACCATTTTAGGTTGCGCCAAACGCTTGTAAAATATACTTTTAAAGAGCTTTGCTCCAACAGGACAATGACCCCAAACACACGTCAAAAGTGGTAAAGGAATGGCTAAATCAGGCTAGGATTAAGGTTATAGAATGGCCTTCCCATAGTCCTGACTTAAACTTGTGGACAATGCTGAAGAAACAAGTCCATGTCAGAACAACAACAAATTTAGCTGAACTGCACCAATTTTGTCAAGAGGAGTGGTCAAAAATTCAACCAGAAGCTTGCCTGAAGCTTGTGGATGGCTACCAAAAGCACCTTATTGCAGTGAAACTTGCCAAGGGACATGTAAGCAAATATTAACATTGCTGTATGTATACTTTTGACCCAGCAGATTTGGTCACATTTTCAGTAGACCCATAATAAATTCATAAAAGAAACAAACTTCATGAATATTTTTTGTGACCAACAAGTATGTGCTCTCACATATTTCATCATCATCATCAATCTTTATTGCAGACCTTAAGACCCATTAAACATATAAAACACAATACAAAACATTAAAAAGAAAACACTAAGACATAAAAAAAACTAAACAATAAAACATTTAAAAAAAACATGAAGCCCAAATGTCAGTTTCTAACATACAATCATGTGTGCCAATGGTTCCACAGTCCAGATGAGTACCTAACAGAACTGCAGCCAGGGTTCGTTAACACAGTGATTATGTCATTTTCAGACTCGGATGCCCTAAGCATAAGCTTATAGATAAGGTTGCATAGCAAGGCTGAGAAAGTGGGCACCCCAACACTAACAAACATCTATTTTAGCATATGTATCACTTCTGCATGCTTGACTAAACAAACCCTAGCACAGCAAATACATCAGAGTTCCTTTTAATTGAACCTACCAGGACAAGTGTGAACGCTTCTTGAAATTTGAGTGTTTGACGTCAGTTTCACAAATATACTAGATTATTGGCCTCCGAGGCAGCTGTTTGACTTGTATGTGTGTGTCGCCGCGCTGTAATCAAGGAAAAATACTCAAAAATAAATAAACAAAATGAACATTTCTTAGTGGATTTGTTTATTGACTGGCTTGAGGCATTTACCTAAATTGCATCCTTCGAATGTTCTAAATTCCAAAGCTCACCTGGACACCGAAGAGAATGTGTGGATAAGATCCTAAACAAAGGCAGGACAGAAAGGTAAAATACTAGAAAAAATATTGAATACCGAAATGTATTTTAGCTAAAATGCAACACCTGTACTGTAAATAGCGCCTGTATTAATATTGTACATCAAATTCAAAGTGACTGATAGTGACTTTTACGAAATGCTGTCAGTTTACTGCATAACTATAACATTCAGATGGGAGACCAACATCACAACCAATTTTATGCTACAGGATACAGAAGGGAATTCAAAGAAACCTCTTCATGGTGGCCATGCTGATGTGAAAGCGTGGCAGTGTTCTTTTAACAGCCCAGTCATGATTTAGCCTACTTGTGATGCCATGACAAAAATGGCCCTCGGTCAAACGCAGGAGATAAAACCAATTGGCTTTTTTTATTTTCATTAAATAGGAAGGAGCAGCAATGACATTGTGTTGGTGCTTCCAGGAAGGTCCCTCGCGTGTGATTTACACAGTAGGATGTTATGTCTTGCGGGATGCATTGGTGGCAGTTATCACGTAGTTTGAGTCAACAACATGACTTGCAGGATCCATGTTACACACGGAAAGTTAGAGGCGGCACACATGAACAGCTCAAATAAAATATAGTCATTGACTGACACTGTAAGAGAAGTATTACCCAAACCGAATATAATTTGGAATATATAATTTACACTAAAAGTGCAGAAACAGACTCCTGATTTGTTCATGCAGACTAACAGGTGGCGCCAAACACCAAACCAAAAAGATCAGATTCGTCTTATATTGGGGCGGCTATGACTAATTTAACAGCATGTTTTGGTGTACAGAATATTATCCTTGTTGTCGTTGTTGTACTCTATCTCAGTAGATAGTGCAACTAAATGAAGCCTTAAATTCAAGATCTCGACATTTACTCATGCAAACTAACAGGTGGCAGCAAACACTAAACCAAAACGTTTAAATTGGTCTTATATTCGGGTGAACATGGTATTTTAACAACATGTTTAGTCATTGTCAGCTAGATATTCTGTATTATCGTATACATTATATATTATATTATATAATGTAGGTATTAAATCAAGCAGAATATCATTCGGAATATAATTTACTCCACAAAAAAGTGAGGAAAATATTCGGGGGTTAGAGATGTATTCATGCGGCACCAAACCAAAACGTTTGTCTTATATTTAGGTGAACATGGTACTTTAACATCATGATTAAAGGGGAACATTATCACAATTTCTGAAGGGTTAAAATCAATAAGAATCAGTTCCCAGTGGCTTATTTTATTTTTCAAAGTTTTTCTCAAAATTTTACCCATCACGCAATATCCCGAAAAACGGCTTCAAAGTGCCTGATTTTAACTGTCATTATATCCACCTTTCCATTATTCTGTGACGTCACAGCGTGACTACACAGAAACAAACATAGCGGTTAGCACAGAAAGGTATCGCGATATTAGCTCGGATTCAGACTCGGATTTCAGCGCCGTAAGCGATTGAACAGATTACGCATGTATTGAAACGGATGGTGGGAGTGTGGAGGCAGGTAGCGAAAACGAAATTAAAGAAGAAACTGAAGCTATTGAGCCATATCACGACAGACAGCGGCACGGGAGGAAGCGAGGACGAATTTGGCGATCGCCTTGTAACCAACAATTGGTATGTGTTTGTTTGGCATCAAATGTGGGTGGAGGGAAATGCTGGATGCAAATGAGGCATAATGATGCAATATGTACATATAGCTAGCCTAAAAAGCACGTTAGCATCGATTAGCTTGCAGTCATGCGTGACCAAATATGTCTGATTAGCACACTCCACATAAGTCAATAACATCAACAAAACTCACCTTTGTGCATTCATGCACAAACTTATAAGTTTGGTGGACAAAATGAGACGGACAAAGAAGTGGCATAAATCACGTCTTAGCCAACATATCCAGGGGGTTTACCTCGCTCGTCTGCCGGAGGATACTGCCGTCGTCCCTGAATAGCTCGCACTCCGGCAGATTCAGTGGTGGTCTATTTTCCAATATTGCAGATTTCTTTGACTTTATCGTTGGAAATGCATCTGCTTTGAGTGTCGCAGGATATCCACACATTCTTGCCATCTCTGTCGTAGCATAGCTGTCGTCGGTAAAGTGTGCGGAACAAAAGAGGGACTTACGCATCTTTTGGCCACTGGTGCAACTTGAATCCGTCTCTGTTCGTGTTGTTTCAACCTCCGACAACACACCGACGAGGCATGATGTCACCAAGGTACGGGAAAACAGTCGAAAAAACGGAAAATAACAGAACTGATTTGACTTGGTGCGTGTAATAAGATTGAGAAAATGGCGGATCGTCACGGGTGAAAGGTCATCGCTCCGACAGGCTATCAAATGAAAGGCGTTTAAATCGCCAAATTCACCCTTTTAGAGTTCGGAAATCGGTTGAAAAAACATATGGTCTTTTTTCTGCAACATCAAGGTATATATTGACGCTTACATTGGTCTGGTGGTAATGTTCCCCTTTAATCAATAACTGACACTGTGAGAGAGGTTTTATATATTATTATAGTATTAGGAATGAAAAAGTGTCCAAAATGTCAATGTAAACGTGCGCATTTATTAATGACGGCCATCTTTCCAGTGCCATTACCTGACATGCAGCTCCATATCATCAATGACTGTTGAAATGTGCATTTTTTCTTCAGGCAGTCATCTTCGTATATCTAATTGGAATGGCACCAAACAAAAATTCTAACATCATTACCTTGCCCAATGCAGATTCTTGATTAATCACTGAATATGACTTTAATCCTATCTCAGCTACAATCGGGCGGAAGGCGGGGTACACCCTGGACAAGTCGCCACCTCATCACAGGGCCAACACAGATAGACAGCTGAGATAGGCGCCAGCACCCCCCGCGACCCCGAAAGGGAATAAGCGGTAGGAAATGGATGGATGGATGGATGACTTTAATCCAGTTATCCATAGTCCATTGATTCTTTTTCTTCGCTCATTGGAACCTTATATTTTCTTGATTTTAGGTTGTCCTGAAAAATTTGGAGATAATCCTCCTTTATCACTGTCCTATATCTAATTGGAATGGCACCAAACAAATATTATAACATCATTACCTTACCCAATGCAGATTCTTGATTCATCACTCAATAAGACTTTCATCCAGTTATCCATAGTCCATTGTTTTCTTTTTCTTAGCCCATTGGAACCTTATATTTTCTTGATTTTAGGTTGTCCTGAAACATTTGGAGATAATACTCCTTTTTCATTGTACTATTTACTCTCTGTAAAGCACCAGTTCCATTGGCAGCAAAACAGTCCCAGAGCATAATACTACCACCACCATGCTTGACGGTAGGTGTGGTGTTCAAGGGATAAAAGGCCTCACCTTTTCTCCTCCAAACATATTACTGCGTATTGTGGCCAAACAGCTCAATTTCTGTTTCATCTTTCTACAGAACTTTCCTCCAGAAGGTCTTATTTTTGTCCATGTGATGAAACAGAAATTGAGCTGTTTTGCCACAGTAACCAGCGATATGTTTGGAGGAGAAGAGGTGAGGCCTTTAATCCCAGGAACACCATCCTACCGTCAAGCATGGTGGTGGTAGTATTATGCTCTAGGCCTGTTTAGCTGCCAATGGAGTTGGTGCTTTACAGAGAGTAAATGAGATGATGACAAATGAGGATTACCTCCAAATTCTTCAGGACAACGTAAAATCATCAGCCCGGAGGTTGGGTCTTGGGCTCATTTGGTTCTTCAAACAGGACAATGACCCCAAACACACGTCAAAAATGGTAAAGGAATGGCTAAATCCGGCTAGAATATAGGTTTAGGAATGGTCTTCCCAAAGTCCTGACTTAAATGTGTGGAAAATGCCAAAGAAACAAGTCCATGTCAGAAAACATACAAATTTAGCTGAACTGCACCAATTTTTCCAAGAGGAGTGGTCAAAAATTCAACCAGAAGATTGCCAGAAGCTTGTGGATGGCTGCCAAATGCGCCTTATTGCAGTGAAACTTGCCAGCTCTAGAGATTTATTTATGCAAACTAACAGGTGGCACCAAACATCAAATCAAAAAGTTCAAGTTCGTCTCATATTTGGGTGAATATGGTAAATTATCAGCATGCTTTGGTCAAGAGAATGTTGTTGTTGTACTCCATCTCAGTGAAAGGTGCAACCGACATGCAGGGATCCAAAGATTTGTACATGCAAACAAACAGGTTGTGCTGAATGACTTCTCCCCTTAAACAAATCACAACTTTTCTTCCTGTCATTTGCACGCAAGCATGCACGCACGCACGCACACACACACACACACACCCAGTTGTGATTATTATTTTTACATAACGGTGATCAATGCAGCAGTCATCAAACAACTGTCCAGCATTGAATAATAATTTTATTTATATTGCAATCTAATTTAATGTTACTAAAAAATATAAATTTTACAAAATAGTTGTTACTTATGAAAAAGAGTTGAGGGTCGTCTTATACTCGTTTTTTATCCATGTCAATGTGGTGATTTAGAAGCATATTTTGGTGTGGAGACTTTTCATTGTCGCACTGTTTAATTAGACGGAGCAACCGTAATGCAGATGGTCGTCTTATATTTGGGGTCTCAAAATTAATAGACGCAAACCAACAGGTGGCGACAAATGTCTTCTCCCCACATGGGACCGATTTTTCTTTCTGTCACTCACACACGCACGCACGCACACACACACACACACGCCCACACACGCACACAAACACACACACGCACACAAACACACACACACACACCTTTGACCTGGAACAATACTGCCTTGCACATTGAGTCATTGGGAAAAAGAAGAATCTCAAAGGTTCTTGGCTCGCCAGCAAAAACAACAGAGGATGTAGTGGTCAATGGAGTTGCTGGCAGAGTCATAAAACAACTGGTCAGCAGCTTAAATAATGATTTAATTGCAATCGACATTGAAATTGTGAAAATCGATTTTGAAAATTTGCAATTTTTTTGTCTGGATTTAATCTCATGTATTTTCTAGGGCTCTCAAAATGAATGAATGCATCCATCATTATTATTAATCTTATGAAAACAAATGATCACAATTAACCCACCTGCAGGGTAGAATAACTAAAAATTGACAACGGCAGTGCATTTTAGAGAGTTTGTTCAAATATTTGTACAACTGTGCATATGCGAGTGGGATTGACCTGGTAGTGATAGGCTGCAGAACCAAACATTTCAATATGAAAGACGTTAAACAGCATGTGGGTCCTCTCTATGGCAAATCTGAGTACAAATAAATCTCGAATGGGCGAGTAGACCAACACACATTATTATGCACCTTTCCATCTTAAAATAGCACATTAACAACACAAAAGGAGTAACAAGTCAATCAATCAATCAATCAATGTTTATTTATATAGCCCCAAATCACAAATGTCTCAAAGGACTGCACAAATCATTACGACTACAACATCCTCGGAAGAACCCACAAAAGGGCAAGGAAAACTCACACCCAGTGGGCAGTCGATGTTGATGTGGATAAACGTTTGTTTGGAAAAAAAAAAAAAAGACTGCTTTTTTTGTAACCATGAAAATGATGTTAAACTGATTTAATTAACACTTTAAGTGTTGATTAAAGGCCTACTGAAACCCACTACTACCGACCACGCAGTCTGATAGTTTATATATCAATGATGAAATATTAACATTGCAACACATGCCAATACGGCCTTTTTAGTTTACTAAATTGCAATTTTAAATTTCCCGCGAAGTGTCCTGTTGAAAACGTCGTGGAATGCTGACGTGTACGCGTGACGTCATGGACTGTTAGGAAATATTAGCGCTGCGCACACACACAGCTTAAAGTCGTCTGATTGACCGCATAATTACACAGTATTTTGGACATCTGTGTTGCTGAATCTTTTGCAATTTGTTCAATTAATAATGGAGAAGTCAAAGTAGAAAGATGGAGTTGGGAAGCTTTAGCTTTTAGCCACACAAACACTTTGTGATTCCTTGTTTAAAATTCCCGGAGGTGAAACTTTACTTGGATCAGAGCGGTCAAGCGGACATGGATCCCGACCACATGTCAACCAGCAGTTTTCGGTGAGAAAATTGTGGTAAAAAGTCGCCACTTACCGGAGATCAGCTGAGCTTGTGCCGTCCATACAGCTGCCATCGAATGCCATCAGACACTGGCCTCAAGACACCCGTGTATACACCTTTCCGACTATCAGGTACTATTAAACTCACAAAAACACTAGCAACACAATAGAAAGATAAGGGATTTCCCAGAATTATCCTAGTAAATGTGTCTAAAAACATCTGAATCCGTCCCAATGCAATCACGTTTTTTTTTTTAACTAGATTTTTTTTTTTTTCTAGTCCGTCGCTATCAATATGCTCAAACACGAATCTTTCATCCTCGCTCAAATTAATGGGGAAATTGTCGTTTTCTCGGTCCGAATAGCTCTTGCTGCTGGAGGCTCGTATTATAAACAATGTGAGGATGTGAGGAGCCATCAACGGGTGACGTCATCATCTGCGACTTCCGGTAAAGGCAGGGCTTTTCTGTTAGCGACCAAAAGTTCCAAACTTTATCGTGGATGTTCTCTACTAAATCCTTTCAGCAAAAATATGGCAATATCGCGAAATGATCAAATGTGACACATAGAATGGACCTGCTATCCCCGTTTAAATAAGAAAATCTCATTTCAGTAGGTTACGGTTAAGGTAATAGTCATATATATTACCTTAATTTTTGTCTTTTTGCTCATGGTAAAATGAAATACAATTATTATAGAATACAAATTATAGATACTTAATCATGATTAATTGAAATCAATCCACAGCAAGCCTGTGATTAAACTCATTTAAAATGCAATTGTAATATTTTGTAATTCTTTACAGTACATGTTTTGGTGTTGAATCAATTTTTTTATACACGCTGCAGTGTACATGCAGAGGGTCTTGTTTAATTCATTATCTCAAGCAATCAAACTTTTAGGTATTTTTTCGTTAGTTTTTTTTTCTTACATGAACCAGGACTTCTTTTAAAATTCCTGCACATGTAAAGGTATATAATCCACCTTAAAAGCTGGACCGCGGCGTTTGAGTGGGGAACAATGTTGACAGATTGTCACAGTGTTTGCTCTCGCAGTGGGCTGTTTGCTTATCATGAGCCAACATGAGAGCATGGAGACAAGGTACGTGCAGCGAGCCATGCTTCCTGATCAACGTTGGAAGTGTGGGGTTGGAGGTGAGAGGGGTGTTGGTGTAATGGGAAGGGGCGGCCGTCATTGTGACTCCTTGCTCTGACTCTATTTACTGGCTTTGAGTGAGGGCGCCCGTAAAGGTTAACCCCTGATGACTTTATGTAGCCAGACTCCACTGTTGTTATTTATTGTTTATTTGATAGGGTAGGCTATACATTTCACATGGAATATAGAATTGAACAGAATAGAATAGAATAGAATGGACTTTATTGTCATTGTATTTGCATATAACGGGAATAAAGACCCCAACTTAAAGTGCGGTAGTGGGAACAAATATGGGGTAAAATAAATAACAATAAAGGAAAAAACTAACAATGAAAATAAACAGACTACTATCCAATAAAAATAATAAGCAATCCTGTACAATATACAAAACACTATAGAAATACAAAATACTGTACAATATACAGAACAAGACAAGAGTACCGAAGTAATAAATAACAATCAGTGCCGGACGTATTGCACTCGAAGGGTAGTATTGCACAGTATATACTACATCCCCTGACAAAACATTAGGGAATCACCAGTCTTGGAGGATGTTGTTTAATTTTGTAGAAAAACAGACATGACACCGAACTGTAGTCATTTCTAATGGCAACTTTTTGCCAGGATATAAATTGTGGCAGTCTGTCACAGTTTAATGTTTGGATCGAGCATGGTGAAAATATGGTGTCACTCAATTCAGAGAAAAAAATATGGAATCAACAAACACTACAACACACCACTAGTACTTTGTTGCACCACCTCTGGCTTTTATAACAGCTTCCAGTCTCTAAAGAATGGACCTAAAGAGTGACCAACAGTACAACAGTATCAATTATTTTCCAGCTTTCTCTGATTGCTGTTGTCAGATCAGCTTTGCAGGTTGGAGTCTTGTCACGGACCATTTTCTTCAATTTCCAACACCGTTTTTCACTTGGATTGGGATCCGGAATATTTGCAGGCCATGACATTGACCTTGTATATCTTTCTTCAAGGAAAGTTTTTACAGTTTTGCTATATGGCAAATAATCTTTAAAATTATGTCTCCATCCTTAAACATCCTTTCAATTGATGGAATAAGAAAAGTGTCCAAAATGTTGCATTTATTAAAGATGTAATGACAGACATCTCCCTAGTGCCATTACCTGACATGCTGCTCCATATCATCAATGACTGTCGAATGTGAATGTTTTTTTCAGGCAGTCTTCTGCATAAATCTAATTGGAACGGCACCAAACAAAAATTCCAACATCATTACCTTGTCCAAATGCAGATTCTTGACTCCTCACTGAATATGACTTTCATCCAGTCATCCGTAGTCCATTATTTATTTTCCTTAGCCCATTGGAACCTTGTTTTTTCCTGTTTAAGAGTTAATGATGGCTTTCGTTTAGCTTTTCTGTAATTAAATCCCATTTGCTTTAAGTGGTTTCTTTCAGTTTGGTCACTAAATGTGACTCCAGTTTCTGGCCATTTGTTCATCATTGGTTTTGCTGTGTATGTTCTGTTTCTAAGGCATATTGATTTAAATTTTCTGACTTGATGCTTTGATGTTTTCCTTGGTATACCAGTATGCTTGCCTTTTACAACCTTCCCATGTTGTTTGCACTTGGTCCAAATTTTAAACACAGCTGACTGAATAGTCAATGTCTTTTGCAAAATTGTGTGATTATTTACCTACTTGCTGAGCTGCCACCTTATCGTGGTAGAGGAGTTTGCGTGTCCCAATGATCCTAGGAGCTATGTTGTCCGGGGGCTTTATGCCCCCTGGTAGGGTCTCCTAAGGCAAACAGGTTCTAGGTGAGGGATCAGACAAAGAGCAGCTCAAAGACCTTTATGAAGAAGAAAAAGCATGGACCAATATTTCCCTCGCCTGGACGCGGGTCACTGGGGCCCCCCTCTTGAGCCAGGCCCGGAGGTGGGGCACGATGGCGAGCGCCTGGTGGCCGGGCCTGTTCCCATGGGGCCCGGCCTGGCACAGCCCGAAGAGGCAACGTGGGTCACCTCTCCAATGGGCTCACCACCCATAGCAGGGGCCATAGAGTTCGGGTGCAATGTGAGCTGGGCGGCAGCCGAAGGCAGGGCACTTGGCGGTCCGATCCTCGGCTACAGAAGCTAGCTCTTGGGACGTGGAACGTCACCTCACTGGGGGGGAAAGAGCCTGAGCTAGTGCGCGAAGTCGAGAAGTTACGGTTGGATATAGTCGGACTCACTTCGACGCACAGCAAGGGCTCTGGAACCACTTCTCTCGAGAGGGACTGGACCCTCTTCCACTCTGGCGTTGCCGGCAGTGAGAGGTAACGGGCTGGGGTGGCAATTCTTGTTGCCCCCGGCTCAAAGCCTGCACGTTGGAGTTCAACCCGGTGGACCAAAGGGTAGCCTCCCTTTGCCTTCGGGCGGGGAGACGGGTCCTGACTGTTGTTTGTGCTTACGCACCAAACAGCAGTTCAGAGTACCCACCCTTTTTGGGAACACTCAAGGGAGTACTGGAAAGTGCCCCCCCGGGTGATTCGCTTGTCCTTACTGGGGGACTTCAACGCTCACGTTGGCAACGACAGTGAAACCTGGAGAGGCGTGATTGGGAAGAATGGCCGCCCGGATCTGAACCCGAGTGGTGTTTTGTTATTGGACTTTTGTGCTCGTCACAGTTTGTCTATAACAAACACCATGTTCAAACAGAAGGGTGTCCATATGTGCACTTGGCACCAGGACACCCTAGGCCGCAGTTCCATGATCGACTTTGTAGTTGTGTCATAGGATTTGCGGCCTTATGTTTTGGACACTCCGGTGAAGAGAGGGGCGGAGCTTTCTACCGATCACCACCTGGTGGTGAGTTGGCTGCGATGGTGCGGGAGGATGCCGGACAGACCTGGGAGGCCCAAACGCATTGTGAGGGTCTGCTGGGAACGTCTGGCAGAGTGTCCTGTCAGAGAAAGTTTCAATTCCCACCTCCGGTAGAACTTTGAACATGTCACGAGGGAGGTGCAGGACACTGAGTCCGAGTGGACCATGTTCCGCACCTCTATTGTGGAGGCGGCTGATCGGAGCTGTGGCCGCAATGTAGTTGGTGCCTGTCGGGGCGGCAATCCTAAAACCCCTAGGTGGACACCAGCGGTGAGGGATGCCGTCAAGCTGAAGAAGGAATCCTATCGGGTCCTTTTGGTTCATAGGACTCCGGAGGCAGTGGACAGGTACCGACAGGCCAAGCGGTGTACAGCTTCAGCGGTCGCGGAGGCAAAAACTCGGACATGGGAGGAGTTCGGGGAAGCCATGGAAAACGACTTCCGGACGGCTTCGAAGCGATTCTGGACCACCATCCGCCGCCTCAGGAAGGGGAAGCAGTGCACTATCAACACCGTGTATGGTGCGGATGGTGTTCTGCTGACCTCAACTTCGGATGTTGTGGATAGGTGGAAGGAATCACACCAACACGTCTTCCTATGAGGAAGCAGTGCCTGGGGAATCCGTGGTGGACTCTCCTATTTCTGGGGCTGAGGTCGCTGAGGTAGTTAAAAATCTCCTCGGTGGCAAGGCCCCAGGGGTGGATGAGGGCCGCCCGGAGTTCCTTAAGGCTCTGGATGCTGTGGGGCTGTCTTGATTGACAAGACTCTGCAGCATCGCGTGGACATCGGGGGCGGTACCTCTGGATTGGCAGACCGGGGTGGTGGTTCCTCTCTTTAAGAAGGGGGACCGGAGGGTGTGTTCCAACTATCGCGGGATCACACTCCTCAGCCTTCCCAGTAAGGTTTATTCAGGTGTACTGGAGAGGAGGCAACGCCGGATAGTCGAACCTCGGATTCAGGAGGAACAGTGTGGTTTTCGTCCTGGTCGTGGAACTGTGGACCAGCTCTATACTCTCGGCAGGGTTCTTGAGGGTACATGGGAGTTTGCCCAACCAGTCCACATGTGCTTTGTGGACTTGGAGAAGGCATTTGACCGTGTCCCTTGGGAAGTCCTGTGGGGAGTGCGCAAAGAGTATGGGGTATCGGACTGTCTTATTGTGGCGGTCCGCTCCCTGTACGATCAGTGCCAGAGCTTGGTCCGCATTGCCGGCCGTAAGTCAAACTAATTTCCAGTGAGGGTTGGACTGCGCCAAGGCTGTCCTTTGTCAGCGATTCTGTTCATAACTTTTATGGACAGAATTTCTAGGCGCAGTCAAGGCGTTGAGGGGTTCCGGTTTGGTGACCGCAGGATTAGGTCTCTGCTTTTTGCAGATTACGTGGCCCTGATGGCTTCATCTGACCGGGATCTTCAGCTCTCACTGGATCGGTTCGCAGCAGAGTGTGAAACGACCGGAATGAGAATCAGCACCTCCAAGTCCGAGTCCATGGTTCTCGCCCGGAAAAGGGTGGAATGCCATTTCCGGGTTGGGGAAGAGACCCTTCCCCAAGTGGAGGAGTTCAATTACCTAGGAGTCTTGTTCACGAGTGAGGGAAGAGTGGATCGTGAGATCGACAGGCGGATCGGTGCGGTGTCTTCAGTAATGCCGACGTTGTACCGATCCGTTGTGGTGAAGAAGGAGCTGAGCCGGAAGGCAAAGCTCTCAATTTACCGGTCGATCTACGTTCCCATCCTCACCTATGGTCATGAGCTTTGGGTCATGACCAAAAGAATGAGATCACGGGTACAAGCGGCCGAAATGATTTTCCTCCGCCGTGTGGCGGGGCTCTCCCTTAGAGATAGGGTGAGAAGCTCTGCCATCCGGGAGGACTCAGAGTAAAGCCACTCCTCCTTCACATCGAGAGGAGCCGGATGAGGTGGTTCGGGCATTTGGTCAGGATGCCATCCGAACGCCTCCTTAAGGACGTGTTTAGGGCACATCCAACCAATAGGAGGCCACGGGGAAGACCCAGGACACGTTGGGAAGACTATGTCTCCCGGCTGGCCTGTGAACGCCTCGGGATCCCCCGGGAAGAGCTAGACGAAGTGGCTGGGGCGAGGGAAGTCTGGGTTTCCCTGCTTAGGCTGTTGCCCCCGCGACCCGACCTCGGATAAGCTGAAGAAGATGGATGGATGGATGGATAAAGTTTGATAATCCTCTTCTTTGTTTCAATTGACATCTCTTGTGTTGATTCATGTCAATCCACTTGGTGCAACAGCTCTCCAAGTTATGACAACTAATTTTTAACTGCAGACTAATGTGTTTTGAGCTGTTATTCCAGGTTGCTCTTTGTTTAGCTTTTTGGGTATTGTTTTTCTGTGTTTCGTTTCACTTCCTGGCTTGTGCTCTTATTCTGTTTCCACGACCTGTGCTGTTGGTGTTGTTCCTGCATTAGCTCTTAGCCTGCTGTCCTCCTCACTTGCGGTTGAGTAGTAATTATGTGTTTCACCTGCTGCTAATGAGCACCTGAGGACTATGTAGGCTAGGCTGACAACTAAGTTGGTTGTGGGATTTTTGTCTATGGATCACTTGAGTTTGTTGTAGATTGTTTGGAATTTCGAACACTGTGTGTGACATTGAGATTTTTGCTTTCTACTTTTTTGTGTGTAGCTTTCCCAAAAGTGTATTTCTTTTATGCAAGCTTTTCTCTTTGCAAAGTATTTTCCCTGCTGCAGGCTATTTGAATTTTGGAACCTTTTTTCATTCACAGTTTTCCTTGTGCTTTTTGGTGAATTTCTATGCTGCACTCTATTTGTGTTTTTGAACTTTGAATACTCTTCCGCCCGATTGTAGCTGAGAATAAGAGGTAGAAAATGGATGGATGGAATACTTTTCTACCTGCATGCTGTAATGTTCTTGCATCAGGGTGACTGCAGAAATAATGAGAGTTTGTTCCTTGTACTCGTAACTTTAATAACAACATATCAGCGGTATCTCATAACTGGCATATATCACTAGTCAAGTAGCAACTCAACTACACGTACTTCCTGTCTAGCAACGTGACTTCAAAATAAAATACCTTACATTCTGGTGAACATCACATTTGCCCCTTTTTTTTTTTTTTTTTTTAAACAAAAGAAGCGTGCCTTTAGCTTTTATCAAATTGCACTCCTATGCAGATACTACAGCCTGTATTCAAAGAAAGTCTCATCTGTGAACATTAAAGTTAATTGTTACTGAACATTGTGCTTACTTTAAATAATAGTAAACCTTTAGTGCCTGAAATAAAGTACAGTTCAAACATCATGAATGGCTCAATCAAACAAATGGTCAATGTAGTATTTAACGTAAATCGTCACTCGTATAGTTAAACACAATCAAAAAACATTGCTCACATGACCAATAGTTATTACACTGACTCAATGAGCGATCAGATTCTAGTCAGCATAGTCCTTTATATAAGTAGGTGGACGTTTATTGTTTCTGGATGTGTACCGGGATACAGCAGTAGATAAAGTGCTGTCCTGGTGCTGTGTAGAGACCTTTTCAAGTTCAGGTGTGATCCTTTTGAAGAAGGATGCATTCCTGACAATAGAGTGTCCATTCCTGGAGGCTGTGACCATAGAGCCCTTCATGTTGGTCACTTTGTAAGGTTTGGTGTTGTAAGGTGTTGACAGTTTGTTGTGCTTGGGCTGGCGGTGTAGTACAGTGTCACCGGGAATGAGTAAATGAGATTTTGCATGAAGTTAAGCATCTGCAGCGGTTTTCATTTTAGACCGTGCATTGCTGTCTCTTGTTCTCACAGCAGCATCTGAACTGTGTTTAGCAGCGTTACTGAAAGAAGGAACTTTTGTGTACATTTTTTGTTGAAACAAAAGTTCAGCTGGTGAACACTCTGTAGGGCTATGAGGCGTGGATCGGTATTCACGTAGAATTAAGTTGTTGTTTCCAAGGAATACCTTGTGTTTGAGCCACACGCAGAGCTTTGCCTAGGGTTCGCATGAATCTTTCAGCTGTGCCGTTCGCTTGAGGCCAAAGGGGTGTTGCTCTGTGATGGTAAAAACCTAGGTAGTCTGCAAACTGTGAGAAAGAGTTACTGTTGAATGGTGGGCCATTGTCAGTTTTTACAACCCTGGGAATCCCACACATAAGAACACTTTGTCCATTAATGGAATGACTGTATTAGCTGATGTTGATCTCACGCTTTTAACAATTGGGTATCTGGAGTAATCATCTGCAACAATGAGGAGATATTCTCCAGTGGGAAGTGTTCCATAAAAGTCTGCACTCACACTGTGCCATGGTGGTTCAGGTAGGGGTGACATTTTTGATGGCTCGTTGTGTGTGACAGTTACGAACTGCTGCTTCCGCTTTGCGATCAATGTCTGGAAACCATAATTTAATTCTGAGTAGTGCTTTGGTCTTGACGATACCCTGGTGTCCTTCATGGGCAAGTTGTATTGCTCTGTCCTGCAAGACAGCCGGAACAACAATCCTAGTGTCTCTCAGAAGGATGTCTGCTGTATGTGTTGTTGTTAGCTCGTTCCGAACATGTTTAAACTGCTTTAATGTGTCAGCGTATTGTGACTTGTCAGTTTGATGCCAAGTGTTATTCCTGATATCGCTTATGACTTCCTGTAAAATGGGGTCTTTCAGAGTCTCTGATTTTATCTCTTGCAATGTCGTGGCTTTCGGTGTGGAGTGATATGCAAAGAAGTTCACATACTCTTCTGCTACTTTACCTGCACGAGTGCTTTCGCTGGTTGATGATGGCAAGGGGTTACGAGACGTGAAATCAGCTGGGTTGTTGGCACCTTTTCTGTATTCAATTTTGAAGTTGTAAGGTTGAAGCCTGAGTCCCCACCTCTCAATTCCGGCAGGTGGTTTTGACCTTGGGTTGTTCCACATGATTTCAAGTGCTTTGTGATCAGTCACAAGTGTGAAAGGATGTCCATAAATGTATAAGTGGAAGTGCTCACAGCTCCACACAATGGCAAGCCCGTCCTTTTCAGTTTGCGAGTATCTCCTTTCCACATCCCTGAGAGATCGACTTGCATACGCTATGATATGCTTCATCCCTTTTTCCTCATGTTGACACAGGATCGCACCTAATCGCACTGGACTAGCATCCACAATCAGTTCAGTTTGTCTGTTTGGATAGAAGTATGACATAGTGGTGTCACTGGTAAGATTGTCTTTGAGTGCCTGTAATGCATCCCGCTGTGCTTGTCCCCATGTCCACGGTGTGGCTTTCCTGGTCAGGTTGCAAAGTGGCTCTGAGATGGATGAAAAGTCTTTAATGAATCTGGAGCAGTAGTTAGCCATACCTAGCAGGCTTTTGATGTCAGCAGGCGTTGTAGGGTCAGGGGCATGTTGAACAGCTGCAACCTTTTTTGGATCAGGTGAGACACCTGTGGAAAAGATGAAACCAAAGAATTCCAGTCTTGTCTTGTTGAATTCGCATTTTTCACGATTCAGAGTGAGCCCAGTCTCTTTGAGTCTTGTAAATAGGGCCCGAAGGTTGTTGTCATGTTCTGTTTGGTTCGTGCCAAACACAATGATGTCATCACTGAGGTTTTTGACTCCTTGTAGTCCTTGTAAGGACTGTTGAATTGCATTTTGAAACACTTCTGCTGGAGAGGAAATGCCAAAACTTAGGCGTTTGTACCGTCGCTGGCCAAGATGAGTAGTGAACGATGTTATGTATCGGCTGTCCGGGTGTAGCTCCAATTGATGGTATCCAGCTCTAAGATCCAGTTTGGAGAACACAGTTGCACCATTTAACTCATGACTCACATCATCAAAGGTCGGAGTGATATGACATTCTCTTTTAATGGCTGTGTTTGCTAGTCTCATGTCGACACAAAGCCTTATTCTGTCAGGATCTTTAGGTTTGGGAGGTGTCACTATGGGTGAAACCCACGGTGTAGGACCAGTGACTTCTTCAATGATATCGCCTGCTTCAAGCTTGTGAAGTTCATCCTCCACTTTCTGACATACGTGAAAGGGAACGCGTCTGTGAGGTTGACAGGTAGGCTTAATGTCAGTATTTATGTGCAGTTTTATTTGGAAGTTTTGGAGTTTGCCGATCCCTTTGAATAGCTCTGCGTGGTTTTCAACTAACTCATCTGCTACTGTGCGTGGTATTTGGCCTGTTACTGTTGTAACAATGTGGATCAGTCCTAAGTCTTTGGATGTTTCATAGCTTAAGATGTTAAATCCATCACCTTGGATCACAAAGACTGTGCATGTTGCTTTTTTGTTGTATTTTTCCATACAGCATTCAAACTCACCACACACTGGAAGAGATTTTGTTGATCGGTATGGGTAGAGCTTAACATCGGCTGGGTGTAGTGTGGAATATGGCACAAGTTTGTTATAAGTGGCTTCACTTATGCAGTTGACTGTAGCCCCGTAGTCAAGTAGGACATGTATCTGGGTGTCATTTATTGTGACCTTATCTTGTGGAATCTTTGTAGGTTCAGCAGCATTAACTACATAATCATAAGCTTCATCGCTGCTAGATGTGTGTCCTGTTTTCTCACCTGAGGCACTGTCACTTATCTGATGCACACTTTTGGATGCTTGTTGAGTTTTCCTGTGTGGCTGTCTGTTGTTGATCTCCTTAGCTTTTGATCGGCATTGTTGTGCAAAATGATTTAGTTTGCCGCATGTTTGTTCTTGGCTGTGCATTAATTTTCATGAGGGTAGTTACCTCCATAGTTTCTGAAGCGGTTGTTGGGTTGCTTATTTATTGACCAGGTGCTTTTGTTTGGGGTTCAATGTGTAGTTTTGTGATACACTTTGTTTACTGTTGCTGCATTGCCACTTTCCATGCCTGATGCTTGCATTTCAGACAGTTCACAGGTGCGCCCATGGTTCAGAATGTCTTCTGGGTTAGTTCAGGTTATCTTAGTGCTTTTCTGCACAGTCTTGATGATGTGCAGCTTTGTATTATTTGTGTTTTGATCACTGCATTAATGTCTGCAAACTCACAGTTTTTTGCTAACATCCTCAGTCTGGTGTGAAAGGTGTCCATGCTGCTGCAAGAATCTGTTTATCACTCAGCTTCTGAAACAGTTTATATTCAGGCTTGAAAGTATAAGGTTCTGCATCATCATTTGTCCCAAAATAGTCATTGTTTTCTCTCATGAAGTCTGCAATGATTAGTAGTAGTTGTTGTTGAAGGAAATAGGCAACATTGTGATGCGTCCGTGAAATCATTTAGCGACTGCATGCTTAAAATAAGCAAAACTAGTAAATATTACATGTTTTCATGAATGTGCTTGTCACTACATTACATATATACTTACAACATGTATACAAAAAAACTGATGGAGGTGTTTGGATGTTGTTTTGAGTGCTGTGTAGGCGAAATAGAGCGACACCCGTTATCTTAATTTTGAGCTGACATGCTAGCATTTTTTCATGAGTTACAATGCATACAAAAGAAAAACATATGTGTTCTTGTCTTACATAATTACGAATGATAGGCAAAATTATAAAAAACAAGGTGCAGTTCCCTTTCAAAGGGGTTCCTTGAGGAACGCCTCAGTTGTGTAAGTCACAAGTTTGGCCCCAGTTTTGTATATTTGCAGCAAGGTTAAAATGTCAATGCAAAGACCTGCCAAATGTGTTTACAGTGGTCCAATTTTCTCTATACAACACTATAGGTTTTTTTTTTTTTTAATTTTCTGCAAAAATTTCTGTCTCCTAAGTTTTTAACTGAACATAGTGTGTTGTCATTCCCGGGCCGGATTTGCCCTACGGGCTACCAGTTGGATGGTACTGACTTACAGCCATGTTTTTTTTTGCAAAACCTAGAAGAGCCCTTGCAAACTGCAATGGTTGTGTTTGTGTCTCCATTACGCCTCCACATTTGTGGGCTGGTGGCCAGCTATGGCTATTCCTCTGGCGCGACACGAGACAGGAAGTTGAGAGAAAAGAATGATGGGAGGTGCGGGAGGCGACTGTAAGGTCCCCAGAGTCCAGGCAGGAGCCACCGACTGGCGGGAGTTATTGTTTGGGCTTGTATGCATCAATGGTGACAATGTGTCCTCCCACAGTAATCCTGTGTGTGTGTGTGTGTGCGTGCGTGTGTGTGCGTGTGTGCGCGTGTGCGTGTGCGTGTGTGTGTGTGTGTGTGTGTGTGTGTTTTGGCGGGACATTCCAGGACAGTACCTTTACTTTGTCCCACTTGTTCAATGTTGTGTTTTTATTAACTCATTAATGTATTATTTACATTATTTATATTGTATTTTTTTTTACATTTATGTTATCATGAAGTCATAATATTTAATATGGCACATTCATTTTAGTTACTCTCCAGTATGGGGTTAGGGTTAACACTGTCAATTTTTGAGAAAATGAAAGGATTTGAAGTGCGCCCTATAGTCCGGAAATGTGATTTTTATTCCTCACAATACGAAGGTCCTGCAGTCTTGGGTTCAATCCCAGGATCGGGATCTTTCTGTGTGGAGTTTGCATGTTCTCCCCGTGAATGCGTGGGTTCCCTCCGGGTACTCCGGCTTCCTCCCACTTCCAAAGACATTGGCCCTAGTGTGTGAATGTGAGTGTGAATGTTGTCTGTCTATCTGTGTTGGCCCTGCGATGAGGTGGCGACTTGTCCAGGGTGTACACCGCCTTCTGCCCGATTGTAGCTGCGATACTGTAGGCGCCAGCGCCCCCCGCGACCCTAAAAGGGAATAAGCAGTAGAAATGGATGGATGGATATTATTTTTTTTATAAATTTCCAAAGTACAAAAAAATAAAACATTTTACATTGTCCTTATGGGCCATTGTGTGCAGAATTTTGTTGACACAAATGAATGTATTCCATTTTAGTATAAGGCTGTAAGATAACAAAATGTGGAAAAAGTGAAGCATTGTGAATACTTTCCGGTGGACTTTGTGTTCAAATTGAGGAACGACATTAGATAAAGCCGTTTTGGCAAAATCTCTGTGGTGACCAATGACCATGTTATAAATCCAACATATCACTGTTGTATGCACTCCTTGTGTTAATATGCTGAAAGAGGCCTCTGTTTAATTTATAACCAGAGACTAACATGGTATTGATTAACATGCGTCTTTCTCTTTACCAATTCAAAGCTGTACCCTATATACCTCAACATATTATTAAAAAAGTTTTTTTGCGAACAAATCTTCTGTCTTATGTGAAGCTTTATGCAAGATTATGATTACGCAACAGAGCTGAACGCTGAAGATGGTTCAACTAATTTCATGGTCAGCATTAATTAGATCATTTGAAGGACATTTGGCTGCATAGTTGAGTGACAGAGGCCATTTTGTGCACCCAGCCCCCAAATTTAAATTTCGAACATGTATTTGGATCTAGAGCAGTAGTTTTCAAACTTCTTTCACCTAAAAAAAAAATGTTTGAATATAGAAAAATGAAACCTTGTATTGAGATATTGAATCCTATCTTCGGCCTACCACTATATAGAGCCCACACACCACTGGTGGTACTTGTACCACAGTTTGAGAATCTTCAATCTAGTTCATTGGTTCTTAACCTGGGTTCGATCGAACCCTAGGGGTTCGGTGAGTCGGGCTCAGGGGTTTGGTGGAGGTCAAAACACACCCGACTCATCGTGTCAATAAAAACTTCTCCCTATCGGCGTATTACGGATACGGCAACAGCAGAAGTCACACTGATTTACAGGTGTGTAATTTGTTGTGAGTTTATGCACTGTGTTTATTTTGTTCTCTGAACAAGGTGATGTTCATGCACGGTTCTTTTTGTGCACCAGTAAAAAACATGGTAACACTTTAATATGGGGAACACATATTCACCATCAATTTGTTGCTTATTAACATGCAAATTACTAACATATTGGCTCTTAACTAGTCAATATTAAGTACTTATTAATGCCTTATTCGGCATGTGCTTATTATAACCCTAACCCTCTAACCCTTACCGAAACCCTAACCAAATAACTCTAAATTAAGTCTTTGTTACTTAGAATATGTTCCCTGAGTGTCCAAAAAACCCTAAATTAAGTCCTTGTTACTTAAAATATGTTACCCATACTAAAGTGTTACCAAAAACATATAACTCTGTCTTGAATTTGAAAAAAAGGAGGGTTCGGTGAATGCGCGTATGAAACTGGTGGGGTTCGGTACTTCCAACAAGGTTAAGAACCACTGATCTAGATAATATGAATCGGACATGCCTTGGTGGGAATTTTGCATACATTTTGCACCACTCACACTTTTATAATCTGTTTTTTGAGTCTGTCTGCGAGGTGTTCATTTCTGGCGTTATTCCCAGATTGCCAATGAGACCACAGCCCACTCTCTCGCTCATGATTTATCTATTGATAATGTACACTTCCAATATTTGTCAATTTCTTTCCAGACAAGGTCAAAAATAAAATTCACAACCATCCAGCACCCCCCGCGACCCCAAAAGGGAATAAGCGGTAGTAAATGGATGGATGGATGTATATAGATTCACTTGGCCATAACATTATAAATGATAAATGGGTTGTACTTGTATAGCGCTTTTCTGCCTTCAAGGTACTCAAAGCGCTTTTGACACTACTTCCACATTTACCCATTCACACACTGATGGAGGGAGCCGCCATGCAAGGCGCCAACCAGCACCCATCAGGAGCAAGGGTGAAGTGTCTTGCTCAGGACACAACGGACGTGACAAGGTTGGTACTAGGTGGGAATTGAACCAGGGACGCTCGGGTTGCGCACGGCCACTCTTCCACTGCGCCACGCCGTCCCTAACATTAGGGAACACCTAAGAAAAAACCCTGCTGTTTGCAGTGCATATGTCAATGAATGTTACTTGTCTGTGTTATTATGCACATGCTAAAATTATATGAAAATAAAAGGAGCAAAGAGACATCCAAAATGGTGCGCAAGCTCACCCCAGTATGCATGAACCTGATGCTGTGGCATTGTTTAACACAAGTATCCAACATTGTAAAAACATTCATAAGTCAGAAAATACAAAATTCATCATAAGTTCCCTTAAGTAATGTTTTTCATGGTTTCATTTTTAGGAGGACTTTCAGAGGTTAAGTGGTCTTATTAAAAAAGTGCCAGGAGGGACTCCCAGATACAGTGCAATGCATAAAAACGCATGGTTAGTTTATTTAGCAGTTTGTGGTGCTCGGAGCGCAATAGATTTGAGTGTATTTTAAATGTCTGCTTGAGGTCTCTGGAGGAGATGGTGCTTGGTCACAGACATGAGTCGGTGGTGGCGGGCGCCTTCTTGTACGCCGTGGCTTGCTGGGGCAGCGGGCTCAGAGTGAGGTAGAGAAGGCCAGAAACGTGGTGAGAGTCGAGCTAGACTCTCTGGCGGTGGTGTCAGAGAGGAGAAGTCTAGCAAAACTCCTAGCCATTATGGACAACACCTCCCACCCCCTACATTCAGACCTTGCAGAGGAAATGAGCACGTTCAGTGGAAGGCTCAGACTCCCAAAATGCAACACGGAATGACAAAGGAGGTCCTTCATACTGACAACAATCAGACTGTATAATACATATGTTCCTTCTTGACTGCACTTAAATGTAGAATATATGCAGAATATATTTATATTATTCATATATTATATGTATAATATATGTTGTATATTATATATAATTATTATTGTCTATTGTGAGCGAACTGTGGTGCAGAATTTCCCCCAGGGATCTATTCTATTCTATTCTATTCTATTCTATTCTATGTTGTAGGTCCGGTGGGTGGCAGGGTGCAACGCGGTTCTCCTTGCTTCTCCGCTGTGAGAATGAACAGAAAATGGTAACGACGGATAGGTAATGTCCCCTTCAAGATTGAGGTAAAAAGTAAACCTGATTCTGGATGAGCTGTGATGGTTTCACTTGACTCTGCTGTTCTCCTCAAGGGAGTAAAGAGAGCATGTCGTAGCTTGTGGGTCCCTCTATGGGCCGCCAGATGAAAAGCACAGGACTGCCATTGGGGAACTGAAAGCTGGTGGCCCAAACTAAATGTGGACGCTTGGAAGATTGGCTGGATTTGCTTTGTTTTGGTGTTGCTTGCATAGATAAACGAATAAACGGTATTCATATGTAAATCAATTATTTCTTTCGGAAAATTTGAGTGAAATTGGATCATTTGAATGCAAGATGATTCACGGTAATGCCGGAGGTATGTTAGGTTGTTTAAACCTGCCACAATGCAATGAGAGACGTGAAGCTGATGGTGGAGGTCATCCTTAGCCATGTTGGGTTTAATGGCCATCCGTGTTCACAGTCACACATAATTATGACTGGGTTTCATCTAATCCCAGAGACACATTATAGTCTCTTTATCTTCCTCAAGGATTGGGAAGTGCTCGCAATAATGCAATTCAAAGTAATACTACGATGATGGAAACGTGTAAGCAAATACCGCACATCCATTCATCCATTTTCTACCGCTTATTCCCTTTTGGGGTCGCGGGGGGCGCTGGCGCCTATATCAGCTACAATCGGGCGGAAGGCGGGGTACACCCTGGACAAGTCGCCACCTCATCGCAGGGCCAACACAGATAGACAGACAACATTCACACTCACATTCACACATTAGGGCCAATTTAGTGTTGCCAATCAACCTATCCCCAGGTGCATGTCTTTGGAAGTGGTACCGCACGTATATTTGAAATTAAATTTTGCTGCAGTGGTGTTCCAAGTTCACACACAATACACATTAAGTAAGTATGGAGTACAGAAATTGTCAAACATTTACTCAGCCCATGGCTTTGGCAATAGTACCAAGGAGAAGCCAGAGCTTGAAAATCTTTTTCCAGAACAAGATCAAGATCGAAATGAAGTTTCTTTGGGACTACAGGTGTCGACATGGGTTGTATTCGTCTCAAGGAGAAGATGCTCAGGTTGGAACGGAAAGTGCCTTTTCTCCAAGGAACATCACCTAACTGTAATCTCATTATTTCTCATTTTCTGCATTCTATTTCAGATTCATTATCTTCCTGAGTTTCTACAGGGTTCTTCTATGCAGCATGCCAATTGATATACTGTGGGTGGTTAAATGTGGAAACTGTTCTATATTTAAACTACAAAAGAACTCGGAGAGCGCAGACTTATAAGTGTGGAAGTCGGTAATATGAATGCAATAAATACATTATATATGTATATATATATATATATATATATATATATATATATACACATATATATATATAAATATATATATATATATGTATATATATATGTGTATATATATATGTGTGTATATATATATATGTATATATATGTGTGTATATATATATGTGTGTATATATATATGTGTGTATGTATATATGTGTATATATATATGTGTGTGTGTGTATGTTATATATATAAATATATAACATAACTTATATACATATATGTATTTAAGTATATATTTATGTATAACAAATATATGTGTGCGTGTATATATATATTTATATAAATAAATATTGGTGTATATATTTAGTATATATAAAATCACATCACATATACAGTATATCACACATTTCACATAGGTATGTGTATATATGTACAGTATACAAATATACCTATATCTACACGCGCGCGTACACACACACATACACCCATACACACACACACACACACTTTAATCAGATACGTGTCAAATATTACAATATTTTGGGAAAATGTATTTTTTCAGTAGTTGTAGTCCAAAAAAATTTAACCTATATTTCATAAATCCATGACACAAAGAGATAAATATTTTTAATAATGCATTTTTGACTTCTTGAAAGTTATTTGAAAAATGTTTTAAGTTAAATATTGTAAACCACTGTTGTGCTCTCATCAGAATAAATGAACTGCAGAAAACTTGTTGAGTTTTATTTTCATCTGGACTGAAGTCTTGAATTCAAAGACATTTTGCACCATATTCTTGTACGTAGCAATATTGAAATGATTATGACATGACAATATGTGTAGAACAAAGACAACAAAAACCATATCTGACCTATTTATTATATATTATATTCGTACCATGAATGTATTAACGTGGACCCCGACTTAAAAAAGTTGAAGAACTTATTCGGGTGTTACCATTTAGTGGTCAATTGTACGGAATATGTACTGAACTGTGCAATCTACTAATAAAATTGTCAATCAATCAATCAAATTTATCATAAAAAAATAATAATATGCGCACAAATTGAAACTACTGTAAAAACATAACAACAATTATATTCTACATTTTACCGAACTGAATCCAGACGACAAAAAAAACAAGGATAGACAAATTAAAAAGGGTATCATTTCATTCATCCATTTTCTACCGCTTATTCTCTTTGGGGTCGCGGGGGGCGCTGGTGCCTATCTCAGCTACAATCGGGCGGAAGGCGGGGTACACCCTGGACAAGTCGCCATCTCATCGCAGGGCCAACACAGATAGACAGACAACATTCACACTCACATTCACACACTAGAGCAGTGGTTCTTAACCTGGGTTCGAACAAACCCTAGGGGTTCGGCGAGTCGGCCTCAGGGGTTCGGCCGAGCCTCCGCCACGGAGGTATAGACACATCTGACTTATTGTGTCAATAAAAACTTCTCCCTGTCAGCGTATTATGGCTACCCCCAAACAACGTTCCCTCTAATTATCTGTCTGATTTGCAGATTGTTTGATTGATCGATTGAAAGTTTTACTAGCAGATTGCAAAGAAAGAGAAAACACAGTACAGCTTACACCAGGGGTCACCAACGCGGTGCCCGCAGGCACCAGGTAGCCCGTAAGGACCAGATGAGTAGCCCGCTGGCCTCTTCTAAAAATAGCTCAAATAGCAGCACTTACCAGTGAGCTGCCTCTATTTTTAAATTGTATTTATTTACTAGCAAGCTGGTCTCGCTTTGCTCGACATTTTTGATTCTAAGAGAGACAAAACTCAAATAGAATTTGAAAATCCAAGAAAATCTTTCAAAGACTTGGTCTTCACTTGTTTAAATAAATTCATTTATTTTTTTACTTTGCTTCTTATAGCTTTCAGAAAGACAATTTTAGAGAAAAAATATAACCTTAAAATGATTTTAGGATTTTTAAACAGGTATACATTTTTACCCTTTAAATTCCTTCCTCTTCTTTCCTGACAAATTAAATCAATGTTCAAGTAAATTTATTTTTTTTATTATAAAAAATAATAAATATATTTGAATTTAATTCTTCATTTCAGCTTCTGTTTTTTTGACGAAGAATATTTGTGAAATATTTCTTCAAACTTATTATGATTCAAATTCAAAAAAATTATTCCGGCAACTCTAGAAAATTTGTAGAATCACATTTAAATCTTATTTCAAAGTGGATTTTAACCTATTTAAAACATGTCATCAAAATTCTAAAATTAATCTTAATCAGGAAAAATTACTAATGATGATCCATAAATTATTTTTAAAAATGTTTCAAAAAGATTCGAATTAGCTAGTTTTCCTCTTCATTTTTTTTTCTGTTGAATTTTAAAGAGTCAAAATTGAAGATAGACTATGTTTCAAAATTTAATTTTCATTTTTTTCGTGTTTTCTCTTCTCCTCTTTTAAACCATTCAATTAAGTGTTTTTTTTTTTCAACATTTATTCTCTACAAAAAACCTTCCGTAATAGGAAAAAAAAAATGTACAATGGAATGACAGACAGAAATACCCATTTTTTTTATACAAATAGATTGATTTTTTAAAGGGACATTGAGCAAATTGGCTAATTCTGGCATTTTTTTTAAATGTGTATCAAACTTTTAGCCCTTCGCATTAGTCAGTACCCAAGAAGTAGCTCTTGGTTTCAAAAAGGTTGGTGACCCCTGGCTTACACAGTACAGTACATATTCCGTACAATTGAACACTAAATGGTAACACCCGAATAAGTTTTTCAACTTGTTTAAGTCGGGTCCACGTTAATCAATTCATGCTAATGTGTGTAAGGTGTGTAAATTGTTGTGAGTTCATGCACTGTGTTGGTTTTGTTCTTAGAACAAGGTGATGTTCATGCACGGTTCATTTTGTGCACCTGTAATAAAAATATATGATTTTTTCTTGAATTTGAAAAAAAACTAAACATTTTATTTTTCACCAAAGAAGGGTTCAGTGAATGCGTATGTGAAACTGGTGGGGTTCGGTACCTCCAACAAGGTTAAGAACCACTGCACTAGGGCCAATTTAGTGTTGCCAATCAACCTATCCCCAGGTGCATGTATTTGGAAGTGGGAGGAAACAATTCTATCAAATTTGGATTTGTGAATAAAAAATGCTGCATACTACTTAACATTTACCGTTTAATTTATAATAGGCTGACAATATACGTCCTCTTTTCCCCGGACATGTCCTCTTTTGCGGGTGTGTCCGGGCGTTTTTTTTTTTTTTTTAATGCCTTAATTGTCTGGCATTTTGAATTAGGGTTGCGTGTATTTTCAATGTACGTCCAGGGTTAAGTTACCGTATATATATTACTCGAGTTGGTGAATTCTAGCTGTGAATATTGTAGCAGCTGGCTACGGGGTGTAAGCCAATGGCTTTGGCTGGGGGGCGGGACTTCCGGGGAAGATAGGGAAGTGACGCTATTGACAGGAAGTGTTGGTTCGAGTTTTGCCGGGAAAGGTCCTTTTTTTGTTTTTTTATGTTTACTCTGCATTATTTTTATTTTTTTTATTTTTTACAGAAGCCTAAAATAATTAGCTCGGAAATGCTGCCTCTGTTTTTTTTTGTCTTAACTGATTTGTGAAATGCCCTTCACCTATGGCAGTGGTTCTCAAATACGGAAGAATTAGGCAGTAACACCTGGGGGTACTTGAAGGTATGCCAAGGGGTACGTGAGATTTAAAAAAAATATTTTAAAAATAGAAACAATGCAAAAATCATTTATAAATATATTTATTGAATAATACTTCAACAAAATATGAATGTAAGTTCATAAACCGTGAAAAGAAATGCAACAATGCAATATTCAGTGTTGACAGCTAGATTTTTTGTGGACATGTTTCATGAATATTGATGTTAAAGATTTCTTTTTTTGTGAAGAAATGTTTAGAATGCAGCTCATGAATCCAGATGGATCTCTATTACAATCCCCAAAGAGGGCACTTTAAGTTGATGATTACTTCTATGTGTAGAAATCTTTATTTTTTTATAATTGAATCACTTGTTTATTTTTCAACAAATGTTTAGTTACTTTTATATCTTTTTTTTCAAATAGTTAAAGAAAGACCACTACAAATGAGCAATATTTTGCACTGTTATACAATTTAATAAATCAGAAACTGATGACATAGTGCTGTATTTTACTTCTTTATCTCTTTTTTTCAACCAAAAATGTTTTGCTCTGATTAGGGGGGAACTTGAATTAAATAAATGTTCACAGGGGGTACATCACTGAAAAAAGATTGAGAACCACTGACCTATGGTGTATTCTCTGAGAACATCTGTTTTTGTTTCAAATGTTTTGAGGCAATATTTATATTTTTTACATTAGAATGGTCCACTGCACTGACAAGAGACATTTTAACGAATGGGCTGTTACCTGTTTTTTGTTTAAATATAATCAACCTGTTTTGAGGCATTATTTATGTGTATATTATATACAAGAGGTTATTTTGAATATTGCTACCTCTGTACTTTTTCTAAAACTGTGAATGTTACATAATATAGGTGGGACTTATTTTGTTATACTGTCAACAGAGGGGAAAAAATGCTTTATTTAAATAAATATATTATTTATAAAGCAAGTTCAAGTATCATTGGCAAATTTTCAACCAGTCCCGGCCTTGGCACGCATATATGTGTCCTCTTTTTGGGATTTCAGAATATGGTCAGCCTAATTTCTAACCACTATTTATCTTCTCAAATATGAAAGAGAAAGTTTGTCGGAACACATTTAATGGCAGAACCAATGGGTCCGAGTAAACATACGGAAGAATTAGGCAGTAACACCAACAAAGGAAGTGTAGCGCAACACTAAGATAAAAGCGAGACGTTTGCTTAATAGACACGACTTTTACAAAAGATTATGGCGGAACCTGAAATGGTGATTGATTGGGGAGCTTGTGTCGCGCGGGAAGTGGAGGATTTGGCAAAGATGAGACCTCTTTTGACGAACGTCCACGTTGGTCTTCCTCCCCCTGTGGCGGACCCCGCCAGGATGTCTCTCGTTAGAGGAGACTATCAGTACTTCCACTACGGCTGCGATGGACAAGATGACCGAGGATGGGGGTGTGGATACCGCACCGTCCAGACTATGGCCTCCTGGTTGGGCCTCAACATGAAGGTCGAAACAAGACCTCCACCCAGCCTCCAGGAGATCCAGCAAGCATTGGTCTCCGTCATGGACAAGCCAGGCTCCTTCCTGGGCTCAAAAGAGTGGATTGGGACATTCGAAGCATCCCTGGTCCTGGATTATCTTTTTGGTGTTCCCTGTAAACTGGTGCATGTCAGAGGTGGCGGGGGGGAGTTGGAGAATGTCGCTGTGGAAGAGGTCCATCAGCACTTGGCCAGGCGCGGATGTCCTGTCATGATGGGGGGCGACAGGGACAACTCATCCAAGGGCATCCTGGGTGTGTGTACTGGGGCCAGTGGAAGTTACCTGCTGGTTGTTGACCCCCACTATTACGGAGGTCCGCTGGGAAGGGCGGAGACACAACGGCGTGGCTGGGTGGCGTGGAAAAGTGTATCATCTCTAAATCAGTCTTCTTTTTATAATCTATGTTTACCTCAGACTGCCACAATAGTCCCTTAAACATGATTCGGCCTAACACCAGCGTCAGGGCTTAGTTTGATCATTTTATATTGTAGGGCTCCACGATTATGCACGAACGTGAATCGCAATTTACCCGCTCTGATTTAGAGTTGCATTTCTCTAGAACAAGGGTGTAAAACGTAAAACCTGTCGAGCCCGCGGGATGAGTTTACTAAGTACACAAATGAGCCAAATTGTTTAAATCAGGGGTGTCAAACATACAGCCCGAGGGCCGGATCAGGCCCGTGAACAGGTTTTACCCGGCCCGCGGGTTGAGTTTGCCAAGTATAAAAATTAAACTGAAATGTTTGAATGAATGAAACTGCTGTTCTAAATGTGTCCACTAGATGTCGCAATAGCAATTCTTTGTATCTATGTCAGTGGTTCTTAACCTTGTTGGAGGTACCGAACCCCACCAGTTTCATATGGGCATTCACCGAACCCTTCTTTTGTGAAAATGAAATGGTTTTTTTTTTCAAATTCAAGACAAAGTTGCATGTTTTTGGTAACACTTTAGTATAGGGAACATATTCTAAGTAACAACGACTTAATTTAGAGTTATTTGGACAGTAGGGGAACATATTCTAAGTAATAAAGACTTAATTTAGAGTTATTTGGTTAGGGTTCTAATAAGGCCATGCCGAATAAGATAGATAAATAGTACTTTATTGATTCCTTCAGGAGAGTTCCTTCAGAAAAATTTAAATTCCAGCAGCAGTGTACAGAGTTGAGATCAATTTAAAAAAAAGTAAATAATGGGGGTTTAAATGGAAACAAAATAAAGAAATATTACAATAACAATAAAAAATAAAAAGCAACAATGGTAATAAAAATATAACAGTAAAATAAGAATATCACAAAAGAAAGTAGGCAGTAGTGACCAGGTTATGAAAGCGTATTGCACTGTTATTGTTTTGCATCCCCCGCCCAATAGAGGAGTTGTACAGTCTAATGGCGCGTGGGACAAAGGAGTTTTTTAGTCTATTAGTCCTGTACTTGGGATGAAGCAGTCTAGCACTGAACAGGCTCCTCTGGCTACTGATAACGCTATGCAGAGGGTGACTGGCATCATCCAGGATGCTCACTAGTTTGTCCACAATCCTCTTCTCTGCCACCATCACCAGTGAGTCCACTTTCATTACGATAAGGCATTAATTAGCACTTAATGACTATTTAAGAGCCAATATGTTACTAATTTGCATGTTAATAAGCAACTAATTAGTGGTGAATATGTTCCCCATACTAAAGTGCTGCCATATTTTTTTTACTGCTGCACAAAATCAACCGTGCATGAACATCACCTTGTTCAAACAACAAAACTAAGACAGTGCATAAACTCACAACAAATTACATACCTGCAAATCAGTCAGCTGTTGCCGTATCCGTAATATGCCAACAGGGAGAAGTTTGTATTTACACAAAGATTCGGGTGTGTTTTGACCTCGGCCGAACCCCTGAGGTCGACTCACCAAACCCCTAGGGTTCGATCGAACCTTTAAGAACCACTGATCTAAGTAGATGATGCTACATATGTAGAAAATCACAGTCCAGGAAAATGAGCAAACTACATAAATAACATCCTGTAATTGGATTTTGATAGAATGTTCTTTATCTTGATAGATTGAAAATTAACACCAATGAGTTGACTGATGAACATTATCACAAAAACTTAGAATTTTGGCAGTATTATAATAAAAGTCGTAATTTTACTCAACGCAAGTCAAAATTTTACAACAAAAACTGAACATTTGTGTAATATTATGATAAAAGTTGGAATTTAACTCAATAACTGTTGCAATTTAACCAGAAAAGCTTAACATTTTGGCAAGTTTATGAAAAGAGTTGTACTTTTACTCGACAAAAGTCACAATTTTATAGGAAAACTTAAAAAATGTTGGCACTATTATAATAATCATCAGAATTTTGATTGGCAAAATTAAGACAAAAGTCACAATTTTACTCAAAACCCACCCCAAAAATTGTCAATATTGTGATAAAAGTCAGAATTGTATATGACAAATGTTGCCATTTTGCATTAAAAAGTAATAACTAGGGGTGGGCAAATTAATGCGTTAATTATGAGTTAACTCATCAATCTATTAACGCCGACAATTATTTTATCGCGTGGCGCAGTGGTAGAGTGGCCGTGCGCAACCCGAGGGTCCCTGGTTCAAATCCCACCTAGTACCAACCTCGTCACGTCCGTTGTGTCCTGAGCAAGACACTTCACCCTTGCTCCTGATGGGTGCTTGTTGGCGCCTTGCATGGCAGCTCCCTCCATCAGTGTGTGAATGGGTAAATGTGGAAGTAGTGTCAAAGCGCTTTGAGTACCTTGAAGGTAGAAAAGTGCTATACAAGTACAACCCATTTATTTACGTATGTTGTTTACATGCTTTTATTTTGTTAACGCCTTTTCTTAACAAGATGGCGTCGAGGGGCTCTTGGTAAAGATGGAAAATTTGGCAAAAATACCGGACAATTCTGCAAATTTCATGGCTGGCTTACAGCGTGGTCACTCCGGGATCACTTATGACCGCCAGACAATTCTGGATGTGGATAGATCGGGCCGTTTTGGACTGAATGACGCGTGCTTGCTAGACCGGCCAGCTAGCATGGGAATACTTTGCCGGCTACATCCAGCGGCCTGTGAAGCAGCGGAGTATATGTGTTGTCTGTCTATTTATGAATAATGCAGACGAGGAGTGTTTGCTGAGTTCTTAACGTTTACTTTCAGAGCGTGCATATCACAACATACAAGATGCCGTCATGGCGACACAACCTATACCGGGCTACCGCGCATGCTCGTCACTCCTGTTGCATGCTGGGTAGGGTAGTTATTTTATTCCCTGGCTCATAACATCACAATATAGTACCATGTATATGTGTTCAGTTTATCAAAGCACCAAGCAAACAATCGGAAAATTCCCATCATATCAATTCCTAGATATGGTCATAATTATTTTAAGTGCACTACGTAGAATAAACACAACATTATTAATATTGCTACTACGTATAATTTGATCAAAAATTCCCTAAAACAGCCCACTACCTATAATATAGGTTTTTTAAACATAAGATCCCTGATAAAAAAAAAAGGTTTCTGCTGTTACCTCAGAAATTGCCTGTTCAGATGTTATGATTGTGGCTCAGAGATTTGTATGTAGATTATATTTATTTTCCATAACAAACAGGATAACTTAAATACCCTGGCAGTGGTAGTAATAAGCTTAAATGTTTGTATTTAATTTTTTTGAGTTGATTTTCATAAAATGTGCTATTTAACTGCTACTGTTTAAAAAGGACTGATTTAAATTGTGTTTGCACAACAAATCTTTTGGCGCTTTTGTTCATGTGGGAGAATATTCCAATAAAGGTGCTACACACTACTTTTGAATTCATTATTGGGCTTTGCGTATACAATGCAGTTAATCGCGATTAATCAGAGAAATAGTGCGATTAACTTTGATTAAAATTTTTAATCGTTGCCCAACCCTAGTAATAACTTTACATAAAAAAGTAATAATTTTCAGAGAAAATATTGCAATACAACAGAAACAAAGAAAATTAAATTATCACACAATAATTAATAACGACAGATAAAGCTAGAATTAACCGCAACAGGTAATTATTAAAACAAAAATACATTAAGATTTGTAAAATTTCAGAATGTGCCTGTTCCATTTTTATACAAATAAAACACTCTGAAGTTGTTCTTTATTTTTAAGTTATCGTGCCATGATTTTACCAGTCTGGCCCACTAGGGAGTAGATTTTTCTCCATGTGCTCCCTGAGCTAAAGTGAGTTTGACACCCCTGGTTTAAGTGAAAGAAACAGCTATTCTAAATGTGTCCACTGGATGTCGCAATTGCAATTATTTGTATCTTGTAGATAATGCTACCAATGTAAAAAAAAAAATCAACCACATGATCACATCACATCAGTCGAGGAAAATGAGCAAACTACATAAATAACATCCTGTAATCTGATTTTTATATTACTTTTGTATCTTGATAGATTAAAAATGAACACCAATGAGTTGACTGATGAACACATTATCACATAATTTATTCAGAAAGTATAAATAATGACAAATAAAGGTAGAATACTATTAACCGCAACATGTAAGTGTAAAAAAAACAACAACAAAATGATTTTTACATTTTCAGAACGGGATTATGTTTTTTTTAACAAAACAATCTGAAGTTGTCTTTAGTTTTAAATTATCGTGCCGGGATTTTACCATTCAGGCCAACTTCGAAGTAGATTTTTCTCCACGTGGCCCCCAATCTAAAATGAGTTTGACACCCCTGCTCTAGAAGATGTTATTTACTGGAATATACTGTTCATGTGGTTTAATTTTAAAAACTCACTCGTATTTTAATTTTTTTTATTTTATTATGCAATCATAAAGGGCCACTTGTAAAAGCGAATATTATATCAATTTGCCTATGCATTTGAATATTATACATATATATTTTACGTACATTGTAAAAAAAATACAGTAAAGACTGGAAACTCAATTACTATTACCGTAAAATATACAGTGATTTTACATTAAATGGAAAAACAGTACCGCTATTTTTTAAGGGGAAAAAAACTGGAAGCTTATAGGAGAATAACAATTTCCCTTAAAAATCTGTTAGTTTTTTTTTAACAATACTGTAAATGGAAAAAACGGTACCACTGTTTGTTTTTTTCATTCTGGCAACAAAGCTGCCATATTTTTACCGTGTTTTTCCTTGTATAATACACACCGTCAAAACAACCAAGAGACAGACATACAAGTTTTTTCAATTTACAGTAATATGCTGTAAAAGTGACTGTCATTTGTACTGTAAAACCGTGTCACTGTGCAATTTGATGGATATTTTGTTAAATCATAAGTCAAGCCGATATTTAAATATGTTTTTATTTGAACTAAAAATAAAATGGCCCTACGATGAGGTGGCCTTCCGCCTGAATGCAGCTGAGATAGGCTCCCCCCCCCCCCCCCCCCCGTGACCCCAAAAGGGACACGCGGTAAGAAAATGGATGGATGGAAAATAAAATGTTTGGAAAGTATGTTATGTGTTGCAGTATTGGGTAATAATATAGTTTAAAGGTTATGCGATTACATGAGGTACATATCTTTTTTTCTGTCAAAATATATGTCTCTCCATGCTGCAGCTCACACATTACCCTATTAAGGACCAGATTGATAGAAAATGAACGGACAGGTGGATGTACATTTAGTTTTTATATGCACCAAACTGCGTAACGCACAATTCAGTTGGCATCCGCTTTAATTGCGATTGTCCTCATCCGAGTCATAGGAGAGCAGAAGGCCTACCCAGGCTGGGGACACTCTGGACTAATTGCTAGTCAGTCAAGAACCATTGGATTCTCTATACTGCAAGGCTGACAACCACAAAGTCTATGGGCGAAAAAATGCATTGATTGTAAATGTGAATGTTGGCCATGTGATGAGTTAGCGACTTGTCCAGGGTCTATCCCGCCTTCCGCCCGATTGTAGCTGAGATAGGCACCGGCGATCCCAAAGGGAATAAGCGGTAGCAAATAGATGGATGGATGGTTGCAAAAAAGACATACTGTATTATTAAACATTGCCCTCTTTTGTCTGAGCGCTGCTACAACAACAATATTTGCACCTCGTCCAGTTCAGTCATTAAATCTGCTTAAGCGTTAAAGTACCACTGATAGTCCCACACACACTAGGTGTGGTGAAATTACCTGCTGCATTTGACCCATATGCTGCTCACTGTTCCCCTCACCTCCGAGGGGGTGGAACAATACTTTTGATTGCTATTGTGTATTTGGAATATTATGTCTATTGAATCCATAATGGCTCAGGTCATTTTAGGTGTTTCAAGTTCATGCGGGTGGCATCAATCATGCAGGTTGCAGTTTAATGTTGTTAGAAATAAAAAAAAAAAAAGCATATTGCGTGGTCCAAAACTACAACTATTTGCATTTTTGTATTGTAAACCAACTGTAAAACAAGTATTTGCAAATTACTTATAAATTAATTTAAATTTGAACAATCAACTCAGAATGAGTCCCAAAAATCTGCCATTTTCTGTCAGGCGTTCCCACTGTCATGCCTTTCTGATGCTTTATGTCTGTGGCAGGACAGTTGAAGGCCCCACACAAGGTCTCTTGCAACAGTTGCTGTCCAGTTCAGATGCATTTTCATTTTATTTCCAAATAACCTGAGGCGTATATGACAACAGTTGTAAAGTGGTATAAAAGTCAGACTTCAACCCCAAAAGGGAAAAGCGGTACAAAATGGATGGATGGATGGATATTGCTGTTGTTTCTCCTTTTTGCATGTCGATGCTTTGCTTACAAAATGCACACACCTAAGATTTTGTTCATTGATTTAGGTAGACAAGCGTGTGCATTTACGTGCTTGTTAGCGATGGGGGGATCGATCCGTAGCATGGATTCCAAAGATACTTTAGCGAGAGATAAGGATATTTTGCAACTCTTCTGTTTATTTTTGTTTACATCTGTGTTTTTGTGTAGTTCATATTAATAATGTAATTCATGTATTCTATTGTTTGTACACTCAGGGACTACGTTGTCAAACACAGGGTGGCGATAGCTACATATTTATGCACTACTGACTTTTTGGTACAGTGGTTCTCAACCTTTTTTTCAGTGATGTATCCCCTGTGAACATGTTTATAATTGAAGTACTCCCTAATCAGAGCAAAGCCTTTTTGGTTGAAAAAAGAGATAAAGAAGTAAAATACAGCATTATGTCATCAGTTTCTGATTTATTAAATTGTATAACAGTGCAACATATTTGTAGTGGTCTTTCTTGAACTATTTGGAAAAAAAGATATAAAAACAACTAAAAACTTGTTGAAAAAAAGATATAAAAACAACTAAAAACTTGTTGAAAAATTAACAAGTGTTTCAATTATAAAAAGAGATTTCTATATATAGAAGTAATCATCAACTTAAAGTGCCCTCTTAGGGGATTGCAAGAGATCCATCTGGATTCATGAACTTAACTCTAAACATTCCTTCACAAAAAAAATATCTTTAACATCAATATTTATGGAACATGTCCACAAAGTATTGCATTGTTGCATTTCTTTTCACAGTTTATGAACCTACATTCATATTTTGTTGAAGTATTTTTTAAATAAATATATTTATAAAGGATTTTTTAATTGTTTCTATTTTTAGAATTTTTTTTATTTTTTAATCTCACGTACCCCTTGGCATACCTTCAAGTACCCCCAAGGTTACACGCACCCCCATTTGAAAACCACTGTTTCAGTATGTATAATAAATCAATCAATCAATCAATGATTATTTATATAGCCCTAAATCGCTAGTGTCTCAAAGAGCTGCACAAACCACAACGACATCCTCGGTAGAGCCCACATAAGGGCAAGGAAAACTCACACCCAGTGGGACGTCGGTGACTATGATGACTATTAGAAACCTTGGAGAGGACCGTATATGTGGGCAACCCCCCCTCTAGGGGAACCGAAAGCAATGGATGTCGAGCGGGTCTAACATGATACTGTGAAAGTTCAATCCATAGTGGATCCAACACAACCGTGAGAGTCCAGTCCAAAGTGGATCCAACACAGCAGAGAGAGTCCCGTCCACAGTGGAGCCAGCAGGAAACCATCCCAAGCGGAGGCGGATCAGCAGCGCAGAGATGTCCCAGCCAATACACAGGCGAGCGGTCAATCCTGGGTCCCGACCCTGGACGAGCGGTCCATCCTGGGTCCCGACTCGGGACAGCCAGCGCCTCATCCATGGCCACCGGACCGGACCGGACCCCCTCCAGTAGGACAGAGGAGAAAAAGAAAAGAAACAGCAGATCAACTGGTCTAAAAAAGGGAGTCTATTTAAAGGCTAGAGCAGGGGTCACTAACCTTTTTGAAACCAAGAGCTACTTCTTGGGTACTGATTAATGTGAAGGGCTACCAGTTTGATACACACTTAAATAAATTGGCAGATATAGCCAATTTGCTCAATTTCCCTTTTATAAATAAATCTATATGTATCAAAAAATGGGTATTTCAGTCCGTCATTCCATTGTACATTTTTTTTCCTTTTACGGAAGGTTTTTTGTAGAGAATAAATGATGAAAAAGACACTTAATTGAACGGTTTAAAAGAGGAGAAAACAGGAAAAAAACTAAAATTAAATTTTGAAACATAGTTTATCTTCAATTTCGACTCTTTAAAATTCAAAATTCAACCGAAAAAAAAACAAGAGAAAAACTAGCTAATTCGAATCTTTTTGACATAATTAAAAAAAGAATTTATGGAATATCATTAGTAATTTTATTAAAATTAATTTGAGAATTTTGATGACATGTTTTAAATAGGTTAAAATCCAATCTGCGATGAGGTGGCGACTTATCCAGGGTGAACCCCGCCTTCCGCCCGATTGTAGCTGAGATAGGCGCCAGCGCCCCCCGCGACCCCGAACGGGAATAAGCGGCAGAAAATGGATGGATGGATGGATGGATATAACAAATTGGACCAAGCTATATTTCTAACAGAGACAAATCATTATGTATTCTAGATTTTCCGGCACAAAAATTTTAAAAGAAATTCAAAAGACTTTGAAATAAGATTTAAGTTCGATTCTACAGATTTTCTAGATCTGCCAGAATATTTTTTTTTAATTTTAATCATAGTAAGTTTGAAGAAAAAAATTCACAAATATTCTTTGTCAAAAAAACAGAAGCTAAAATGAAGAATTAAATTACAATTTATTTATAATTCTTTACAATAAAAAAATAAATTTACTTGAACATTGATATAAATTTTCAGGAAAGAAGAGGAAGGAATAGAAAAGGTAAAAAGGTATATGTGTTTAAAAACCCTAAAATCATTTTTAAGGCTGTATTTTTCTGTAAAATTGTGTTTCTGAAAGTTATAAGAAGCAAAGTAGAAGAATAAATGAATTTATTTAAACAAGTGAAGACCAAGTCTTTAAAATATTTTCAAATTTTATTTGAGTTTTGTCTCTCTTATTAAAAATGTCGAGCAAAGCGAGACCAGCTTGCTAGTAAATAAATAAATACAAAATAATAGAGGCAGCTCACTGGTAAGTGCTGCTATTTTTAGAACAGGCCAGCGGGCGACTCATCTGGTCCTTACGGGCTACCTGGTGCCCTTGGGCACCGCGTTGGTGACCCATGGGCTAGAGTATAAAAATGAGTTTTAAGGTGAGACTTAAATGCTTCTACTGAGGTAGCATCTCGAACTGTTACCGGGAGGGCATTCCAGACTACTGGAGCCCGAGCGAAAAACGCTCTATAGCCCGCAGACTTTTTTGGGCTCTGGGAATCATAACATTTGTATAACTTTTGTCTAGGATTCATACATCATTCATGTTTATTTAGAATATAATAATAATGAATCAAAATCACAAAAACATTCAATGACAAAACACAAAATCGAATCGGCAATGCTGACTCCTGTGTTTGCGTGGTATCGGTTCGATACCAGCATGTTCAGCGTTGTATTGCCCAGCAGTGGTGTGTCCCAGCATTGGCTTGACAGTGTGAGCAGAGTCACGTGGTGTGAGGGGGGGACGGCGGCCATGTTTTCCTAAACACAAACAACAAGAGGACCAGCGACTAGCAGGCAGCAGTAGACACGCACACACACACACATACATACACACGAAGATCACGCAGTGGCGACTATTGGAGGCGACCAAGAACAAAAAACAGGCGCATCGAGCACGGAAGCGCGGCTTTCCGTCGAATGAATAACGTTTCCGGTGTTCAGAGAGACCAAATTGCACGCAGTGGATCGGCGGTCGATAGCCGGCTGCTTGGTAAACAAGTGAAGGTAAGCCTTGGTTCCTCTTTGCGAGCTAACGTTGCTCCGCGCCTGTACGCTCAGGTGGACTCTAGGAGTCAACGGGCGGACATGAATTGCAATCCCCGGCGTGTTCATCTGCCTCGTTGTAGCCATGCTCGTTTGCGCTAGCGGACTTCATTGGAACAACAGCCGAGTGGCGGTGGAGCAGGCCGGGGAGTGCGAGTCTGATACTCCGCCCCCCCTCCGCCATCATAGCTCGTGTCATTTGAACCTCCGAAGGCTGAGGCCTTCAGCGCATACCTAGCACTAGCTTTAGGTATGCTACCACAATTTAATTACATTTATTTTAATATGGTTGGTCGCCTACACTAATGTTACAATTTTACGCAATCCAAAATGACAAATAGTGTTAGAAACGCTCGCCATGGTGATTGCATTGTACCCTTATGGTAACCGAGGTGAGGGCGATTGCTAGCGATGTGTTTGTCAAAACCGAGCCCACATTTAAAATCAGTTCAATTAGTTACATTTACGACATTCGAAGTAATTAGTTATGTTTCATCCCTTTTTTGTTTACCACGTTTTCAATACTTAAGTTGCCCCGCTGAACGAGCATTGTGTTTTACATGACAGTACGGTACTTCATTAGGCCCACCTGCCCAATGTATAACCCCTATTTCAGTGGTTCTCAACCTTTTTGCAAACATTTTTTTTAAATTCAAGTACCCTCTAATCAGAGCAAAGCATTTTTGGTTGTTAAAAGGGATAAAGAAGTAAAATACAGCACTATGTCATCAGTTTCTGATTTATTACATTTTATAACAGTGCATAATATTTCTCATTTGTAGTGGTCTTTCTTGAACTATTTGGAAAAAAAAGATTTAAAAATAACTATAAACTTGTTGAAAAGTAAACAAATGATTCAATTATAAATAAAGATTTCTACATGTAGAAGTAATCATCAACTTAAAGGCCTACTGAAACCCACTGCTACCGACCACACAGTCTGATAGTTTATATATCAATGATGAAGTATTAACATTGCAACACATGCCAATACGGCCGGTTTAGTTGACTAAATTGAAATTTTAAATTTCCCTCGGAGTGTCTTGTTGAAACCGTCGCGGAATGATGACGTGTGCGCGTGACGTCACGGACTGTCAGGAAATATTAGCTCAGCACCAGTTAGGGCTAAAAGTCGTCTCTTTTCATTGCATAATTACACAGTAATTTGGACATCTGTATTGCTGAATCTTTTGCAATTTGTCCAATTAATAATGGAGACTATAAAGAACAATGCTGTTGGTGGAAAACGGTGTATTGCAGCTTTCTTTAGCAGTTTTTTTGTTTTTAACACAGAGCGGTCAAGCGAACATGTTTCTCTACGTCAACCAGCATGTTTTTGGATGGGAAAATTGTGATATATATCTTACCGGAGACATCATTGGATTATTCGTCGTCCTGCAGTAGCTTTTTAAAAGGCACCTGTGAGCTTGGCTTCTCTTAGAGACACTGCGTGTTTACTGCAGCCATTTGACCTCGAGGTATGTCTTTACTATCTCACTAAAACACTATTAAAACTATAAGCAGATAAGGGATCTTCCAGAATTATCCTAGTAAATGTGTCTAATTACATCTGAAACACTCACACTGCCCCCGCCCTGAGCCGTCACTTTTTATTTTTAATTTTTTTTTTTTTCTGGTCCTTCGCTATCAATATCATCATTAACGAATCTTTCATCCTCGCTCAAATTAATGGGGAAATTGTCGTTTTCTCGGTCCGAATAGCTCTTGCTGCTGGAGGCTCCCATTAAAAACAATGTGAGGACGTGAGTAGCCGTCCCCCCATGTGAAGTCATCGTCTGCGACTTCCGGTAAAGGCGAGGCTTTTTTATCAGCACAAACAGTTGCAAACTTTATCGTCGATGTTTTCTAGTGAAGTGAATTATATTTGTATAGTGCTTTTCTCTAGTGACTCAAAGCGCTTTACATACCCAATATCTAAGTTAGATTTAAACCAGTGTGGGTGGCACCGGGAGCAGGTGGGTAAAGTGTCTTGCCCAAGGACACAACGGCAGTGACTAGGATGGCGGAAGCGGGAATCGAACCTGCAACCCTCAAGTTGCTGGCACAGCCACTCTACCAACCGAGCTATACCGCCCCTATACCTCTACTAAATCCTTTCAGCAAAAGTATGGCCATATTGCAAAATGATCAAGTATGACACATGGAATGGACCTGCTATCCCCGTTTAAATAAGAATATCTCATTTCAGTAGGCCTTTAAAGTGCCCTCTTTGGGGTTTGTAATAGAGTTCCATCTGGATTCATGAACTTAATTCTAAACATCTCTTCACAAAAAAATTAATCTTTAACATCAATATTTATGGAACATGTCCACAAAAAATATATCTGTCAACACTGAATATTGCATTGTTGTATTTTTTTTCCACAGTGAATCCTTGTTTCATATTTTGTTGACGTATTATTCAATAAATATATTTATAAAGGATTTTTGAATTGCTGCTATTTTTAGAATATTTAAAAAAAATCTCACGTACCCCTTGGCATACCTTCAAGTACCCCCACTGCCCTATTTTATAAACCAATGTTTACAACTTCTATATCACGGGTCGGGAACATTTTTGGCTGAGAGACCCATGAAAGCCAAATATTTTAAAATGCATTTCCGTGAGAGCCATATAATATTTTCTTAACACTGAATACAAATAAATGTGTGTATTTTTAAGTAAGACCAACATTTTTAGAGTATAATAAGTCTCTTATTCGTTTTAATAACATTGTTATTCCGAAGCTAACCAATAATAAATTGAATACTTCTTACCATTAATGCGACTTCTTGAACAAGTGCGGTAGGTTAGAAAACTGATGGATGGATTAAAATGCATGAGAATGTTTTATATTTTCAACGTTATTTTTAGCACTGTGATTACCAGTGCAATTATTCATTACTCATCGTGTTAAGCAACGTCAGCTAAGATTTATCTGAGAGCCAGATGCAGTCATCAAAAGAGCCACATCTAGCTCACGAACCATAGGTTCCCTACCCCTATTCTATGTCATACTGCTAAAATGTGATATCTTAAATATCATGCTAGTCATTTAGAACTAAACTGCATCACATGCTCGGTATTGACTATTTTGACCTCAAATACAAAAATGTTGATGCATATGCAAAAGTGCAATATATTTATCTGTTCAATAATCTATTTATATCTGAACCTTATTGCTCTTTTATCCTGCACTACAACGAGCTAATGCAACAAAATTTCGTTCTTATCTGTACTGTAAAATTCCAGTTGGAATGACAATAAAAGGAAGTGTAAGCCCAATAAGTATTAACTGTAATGCTGTGTTGCAAAACTACAACTAAAATGCAGTGCAATTGTCCTCTTGACTGTTACAACAACAATCTCCGCAGTCATCCCAGTTATAATAAAAAATACCACACCAAAATGCATGTAGTAAACATTCTCAAAAACATTTTTGAATAAATCGTGTTCTTTTGACTTGGGAATAAGTGTAATGTAGAATATTGAGGACAAAAAATAATCAATTCCATTTTGGTGTAAGGCTGTAACATTACAAAATGTGGTAAAAGTGAAGCGCTGTGAATACTTTTCGGAGACACTGTATGGATTATATTGCTCTCTCGAACTTGTGTATTCCTCTTAGTGGTGTCTCATGTGCTTATTTGTTCTAGTGCCGAGGACAGAAAGTCGAGAAATTACCTGGAGAGTTTCCCCCTGTCCACCTTTAAGTCGGAGTGATCTCGAAAGGCGCCGGGGGAAGGAAAGAGGGGGATTTCGGTGAAGAGGAGTGCAGGTCGCGTTTGCTCCCGGCAGCTGTTCCAGCAGCCTGTTTTTTTTTTTTTGTTTTTTTTCATGAGACTTCAAATGTCCCTGCGTTCCTTTTTTTAACGGACTGTTTCATGTTATAACCGTAAATGTGAGATCTAACTGCTGTAAAAAACACAACAAAAGGAAAGAGGAAATATTACTAGCAAGTGTTTTTTTGGTTCCATTGAGTATTTCCAAGGTTCTTTTTGTTTTTCAATGTTTTACAAACTTAATCAGCTGTGAGTAGCAGGAGCTTCCATTCTCCAATCTGTCGTCAAAGCCCTTCCATACTTACCGAACTGATAACCTGGTATTCCTCAAGCACCTACAACTGGCAGCTATTCTTGTGGATGTGTGTTTTTTGGGGGGAGGGGGGTCACCCTGTGATCACAGTCTAAGCACCACTCGGCCTTTTTCACTCAAGCCTAACTAAACCCAGCCAGCTCTAGCCTGGTCCAGCCCAGTCTACCCTGCTCCGATATCTTTGGACAGGGTAAGCTTGTAGAACATACACAACTTTTTTGTAGACTTTATATGAAAGGCAATCCTCTGACAAAAACAATTTTTTTGCTTCCCAGATACTCACTTCTGTGTTCGGACGTGAGGAATATGACTGCTGAGACTCTCAACTTTGGCCCAGAATGGTGAGTGATGGCACATTTTTAGCCCTCTGCTAACTATCAGTGGGCATAATTATGTAGAATTGATTGTTTTTCGTCCAGAATGCATGATTATTTTGTGTAATCTGTAAAGAAACTTTGCCACAAAATGGGGCTAGATGATTATGGAAGAAAAAAAATCACAATTATTTTGATGGATATTGCACATACTTGCCAACCCTCCCGGATTTTCTGGGAGACTCCCAAAATTCAGCGCCTCACCCGAAAACTTCCTGGGACAAATTTTCTCCTGAAAATCTCCCGAAATTCAGGCTGAACTGGAGGCCACGCCCCCTCTAGCTCCATGCGGACCTGAGTGAGGACAGCCTGTTTTCACGTCCGCTTTCCCACAATATAAAACAGCGTGTCTGCCCAATGACCCTATAACTGTAGAATGATCGAGGGCGAGTTTTTGGTTTCTTATGTGGGTTTATTGTTAGGCAGTTTCATTAACGTCCTCCCAGCGCGGTAACAAGACACAACAACAGGAGTCACGTTTTTGTCTACTGTAAAGCAGTTCGTCTGCCGTAAACAGCAATGTTGTGACACTCTTAAACAGGACAATACTGCCATCTACTCTACATGCACCACAATACCTCCAGGCAACTTCAACCCTTTACTAATACACTCCTCCATTCACATCGAATCTCCTAGGATTGTAAATAATCGAATGTATTTCTAATGTATATACTTGTTCTTATGCTATCTGAACTCACTATGTTCTCTGCTCGCTGTACATATCCTACTAAGTATGACCTACACTGTTTCAATGTCCATTTCTCTGTTGATGCAATTGATGATGACTGAAGTACTAATATCAACCAAAGCTCCTCATCCCAAACCCCGAATTGTAAATAATGTAAATAATTCAATGTATATACTATAATGATTAACTTGTGTGATGATTGTATTATGCTGATAGTATATATTTGTACCATGAATTGATTAACATGGACCCCGACTTAAACAAGTTGAAAAACTTATTCGGGTGTTACCATTTAGTGGTCAATTGTACGGAATATGTACTGAACTGGGCAATCTACTAATAAAAGTTTCAATCAATCAATCAATCATGCATATGTGACAATAACATCTACAGTTTTTAGAGAGTGCAGTGCACAACTGCGCACACCACCTCTAATATACCCTTCTCTTAACCACGCACGCCCGCCCCCAACCATGCCCCCGCCCCACCCCCGACTACGCCCCCCACCCCCACCTCCCAAAATCATAGGTCTCAAGGTTGGCAAGTATGATATTCTAATCACAATTACACAATTATTCATGAATTTTAAAACGTTAATTTTTATTGTACCACCAAAACTTAACTTGAAATACAGTTTAAAAATCAACCTAGATATAAATTAGTAATGAATAAACCACAACAAGTAAAATATTAATAGCAATACCAATACATTTGAATAAAAATAGCAATATTAAGAAATGAAACAATTTATTTTTTTCTGTTTTAACTGTTTTTAAATCAGTTTTTTACCCTCTATACCAATTTTAACATCATAGTGTGCTTCTTGTTTAGAATAAAATTTAATAATGTTTTTTTAATTAAATGCAAAAACCCTCTCATTTATTGCTCTAATAAATATGTATTTGGACACATTTGACAAGTATTTAAGTCAAAACATACTTTTGTAAATGTAACAATAAATGCTTTAAGTACATTATGCTTGTGTAATACTTTTTTGAACTCTTTAGTTTGTTAGCGCAATCTGACTGGATGTGGCACACCGAGCTATTATTGTGAAGGGAGTAAGTGTGCTGGGCTGTTCTAAGTTTGACAAGTAATGGGCAACTCACTTGAGGTTGTTAAAAAAATGAGTGTCCCTCTGGTTGCAACCACTGTTTGTACATTGATGTTACATCAATGATTTCGTTCACAACAACACAAGCAGATGAAATGTGTTGTGGCTGTATGGATTGTTCTTGCTAGCTTTAGCTTCATACATAAATGCTCGGGATAGGAGGACGGACGGGGAAGGGCTGGGTGGGTGTATGGAACAGTGTAATTTGGCCTGTCGCCACCATCACGTTTCCATCTCATCATTGGTTGTGTTTGTCGCTCCGTATGCTAAATGGCAATATACAATATTTATTGTGATATTTTTTCCGTAAAGGAAAAACAAAACACAAACATCCTAGTTACCTGAGATACTAAGTATGTCATTATTTTGACTTAGTAATTATTGACTTACTAAGACAAAATAATGACATACTTAGTATCTCAGGTAACTCTGACTTTTTTGCGGCTGCCTTATCAACAAAGCGCTGTGGGAAACCCTGGGGTATAAATGAGCACTACCGAACAGAAATGTACCGTATTTTCACAATGACAAAACTTCACTCACATTTTTGTCAATTTCCCTGATTTTATTTTGCATTTATCAGCAGATTCCGTTTAAATGGCCAATTATGTTACTTCAGCCGCAGTTATATTATATGACTTACTTTTTTGTTGAGTTTAGTTATTATTAATCAGGCATTTTAGCGATGTGTCAAATAAAAAACAATAACCTTGGTGAGATACCAAACTTCTCGTCGACATGCTCTTTTTTTGTACTCATTTGCTCCTCATCTGTTTCACCGTCACATGCTCCGGAATTTGCATGCATGTTGTGCGGCCCATTAATCTTTTTTTTTCTTCGATTATATTCTTATAATCATGAGAAGCCCTAATTGAAATCGAAATTAAAATTTGATTTATTGTCAAGCCCTACTAAAAAAGTGTTTTGTTGTTTTGTAGTGTTTTTGCGCAGCATTTAGTCCACATCTAGGCATTATAGTTGCCGTTTCCTGTTCCCTACTTGCTCGCCAGTGAATGTTTATGTAGCAATTAATGGGAGGTACAGCCTCCTGATTGGTGGCACTACATTTCTAACAGGCTGAGACCGCTCTGAGCATTCATGGTGTACGGCCAGACTGGGAAGAATATTTCTCTCGACCCATCTGCAGCTGCTCGCCTCTTTCTCTTTTTATCTGCTCCTGTGCTTTCTTAAAAAAGTGCAATGATCATCATTGCATTTGGATTTAGAAGCCATTCCGTTAAATGCAGGGTATCCCTAAATGTTGAAGCTTACTAAAAAAACAATCTGCCCCTCATGTTAAAGTAGCTAAATGTTATCCAATTAGTTAGTACCTTAAGAGGGCAGGTACTGTGGACTTTTTTAGCTACTGTAGTTTTAAGACTCCCATTTAGCATTCTGGGCATTTAGATTAAGATGCCCTAAAAAATGTCATACCCAAAGTAAATGCAAACCATTTAGATTGGAGGCATGGCTTTTTGGGCACTCTTGAAAGCTAACAAGCTGAATTTGTCTCCCTAAGCAGTCAGAATATTTCTAAGTGGTTCTAGCCCCAAGGGATAGGAGTTTGAATACACTCAAAATATAATATTTTTTTCTCATAATGAGTCAGTACACAATCCCATTTTAAATGTTCCAATGATGCCACAAACCTTGGTGCTTTGACATTTGTATTTTTCTGAAGTTAAATCTTTGCCAAATGAATAATATGAGGAAAATATGTGTATCCTGGAATGGTGTATAATCAATTTAATGTCTGTGAAATAAGATTCCCAATGACGGATAACTCCTTGGTGTGACAAGGGATTAGATTTAATACAATTGTTTTGAATCTTTTGAATATAGTGGGGTATAGTGACCAATCAGAAATGCTTTCATAAACTTAAGCCTGAGGGAAATTTGATTTGATTTTTTTCCACTTCATTTTTTTTTTTTTTTTTTTACATACTTTTTAAAGAAACTAACGAATATAAATGACTGAGATAGTTCAACACAAGTTTTGGTTGTATTTGATCAAAAGCTAGTTGTTTGAAATGACACTGTATACACCGCATCTGACTCCTCGCAAAATTCTAATTTTGTAATGTTGTTCATTTAAAACCAGATATAAATTTGACTTTTTATGCAATACTTTTCAAAGAACTAAATTAGGAGTTTCATCTGGAGGGCAATACTTCTGTCTTGATTAGAATACGTCGCGAAACAAAATTATTAAGCATTGTACATTGCATACAAATTAATAAACCACAATAAATCAATACAGATACTATGAATCATTAAATAGTATTAAAAATCAACTATATCAATAAAGTACAAACTTAACACTTCTGTCTTGAATAGAATAATTCTGTAATTAAAAATGTAGTATTGTTCATTTTCTGAAAGTAAATAATTAGGTAAAACATTGATTGAGATGACTATAAAGTTTTAGTCAGTGGAAAAAACAGGCTTTTACATGAAGTGTCGTGAGCTTCTTGTTAGTGTGTACTGATGTTGAAGACAATGTACACTTCATTGCACATGCACTATTATATCATTATATTGATGATTAAGTGTGTTATAAATCTAGAGAGTTTTGCAGCAGCACTTGTGTGCAAGCTGTCCGGTTTAGATATGCAAAGCAGAACGACTGCTTTAGTGATCACTCTGCGTGTTTCTCCATTTACCATGTGTAAATGATTCCACCGCAGAAAGCAGCTTTTTTTGGTGGAGTTTGTTGTTGCGGTCTTGTTCGCCTTGTCAATAGTTGCATTTTCCCAGTCTGCTCGGTGCTGTTTCAGATACTGGAATACGCTTGTTGTGCTACTGCTTTTTTTAAAGGAAACTTTGCAGCGTTCACTCATTTGTTGCACGACTGTTGCTGTAAATCTACCGATCCATCATAAAATATAAATCAGATAAATCCATCACTTGTCCCTTCTTCGGTACAAACGTCTCGTTCTCTTTAGCATTAGCATTACCCATGTTTTGCTCGGCTTGTGGATCTCCGTTAAGGAAGTAAGGGGGCGGGCGAAGGCCACGGAAGCTCATGGGGGCTAAAAGTATGCCCAAGCAAGAGGATAAAAACATAGATTTTTTTTGTTAATCGCCTGCAATAAAAAACTTAAATTTATTGATAACATTTATAAATCGCCCAGGCCTACTACTACATAAGCTGTGTGCATTTCTAGGGTCTTTTTTTTTTTTGCCCATCGTTCACAATAATTATATTTTTTTAATGCATTCTAACTTGTAAATAAAAGTCAGCTTACAATGAAGCCAATGGGAGGAGGTCCTCTATTCCGGCCATAAAACACAATAAATAACTTTCCAAAAAACAACAACAATACTCCATTTACATTTCGCGACTTGAATATCAATAAAGCATTAGTGATATTGTTATTATAAGCCTTAATGCAGACAAACTATTTTTTACCAGCGCCGTAATTACTAGCTAGTGTGGCTGTGTTGACATCATTGAGTGGTAAGTTGCTTTTTCTCGCATCACATTATTTCATTAAATTTTAAAGTGCTACAGTACAAACCAATATTTATAGTACAACGATGAAAGTTTAGCTATTAAAACAGATACAACACTGAGACTAAACACTGTCAGTAAAGCATAAGAAACACAAGATATGCAAAATAGTGAGTTTTCTAACAGTGTATGTATTTGTTTTAGATACACCGGACGGGCTTGTAGGCGTAAATACTTTATATTTCAGTCAACATATTTTACTGTAATTTCAGTCGACTCAAATGTTGAGGAATGTATTTGACTAAAACTAAATAAAATTAGATGACTGAAATATGACATAAGCACATTTTCGTCAAGAATGTGACTAAAACTAAATCAAAAATTGCTTTAAATATAACACTGGCCCTGTGTGCACTATACTGCGCAGGAAGTGCGGCACAAAATGAATGAATTAAGTGTTCTTACACCGAAACATGGTTCGCACACAGTGGCGTATTTAATGCAATCTTAAGGTTCCTAAACTGAAATGTTTGCAAATAGAGGGGTTTGATAACCGAGGTTCCACTGTACATGCATACAAATGTATTAGTGATGGAGTAATGAAGATATCAGATCGATATTGGCAGATATGCTGTACAACGTAGCACATGTTGCGACACTAAAACATGTTATCCAGTCACCCATAACTAAAGAATACCAGCTTGACGTGTGGTTGTCTATTAAAGATTTGTGGAGCTTTGTGTTATATAGTCTATAGCCAATTGAATATGTTGAAAATGAGAACTGTTAAATTTTAATTTACTTTGACAGGTAGTTGATCTGATATTTATATTTGATATGATGAGACGCTGCGGTGTATCCCACCCTCCCCCAGCCCTAGGTTTACAGGGAGTGCAATTTTTGCGCTGCCACGCTTAATGCAGCTCATCTACTGTATTATCATTACTATTTACATTCTGCAATCTTTAATAACTGGATCCCCCTAATAGTGGATGGAGAAACACTGCCAAATATGTAAAGCATGTCACTGAATGAATTGCTACCGTGCAGACTATTTTTTTCTGTGCACATATATCTTTACCCACTTTGCTCTGCCTTTTTTTCTTCCGCCCTACACCCACCTTCACAGCTCTCTGAGGTACATATGGTTTAGATGTGGGGTTGTGAGTCAGTAACACTCGTCTTAGAGGCAAGTGAATGGAGCCATTGTTCAGCTCCAGGCCTTGAGAGCTGGCCCCCCTCGTAACAGCCTTTTTCTCTCTATGAAACGGTCAAATTGGAAAGCTAATAAATAATGAGGCTGAGTGTATGGGGGATGATGCTTGATTCCTCACAGAATATAAAGTAGGGATGTCCAACATCTGCTTTTTATTCATCAATATCTAACCAGTATCGTCAAACACTTAGTTTGACATAAACCCACATAGACATATGCAGCAGCTTTTCCATGAGTTCCCTCAAACTAATGTAAAGTTTTTTTCAAATGTTTAAACAAAATAGTCATTAAAATCATGACCAATGGTCAACTCAACATGTTCCACAACTATCAAGTAAGACAGGTTAGTATTTTGAATAAATGGTGGTCTCATGTGTCCATTTTAACTAGGGATAGCTGAACAGTTTTTCCAGTAAATAAACTTTTTTTGTTTCGTTTTACTGAGTGATTCTTGCTGATGTGATAGTCGATAAAAAAATGTTTTCTAATTATTATTTACATTTTCAAATTTAAAGAAAGAGGCGTTTGTCCCACCTCGCATAACCAGCACTTTACATTCATTGGAAATCCAAAGGACAACTTGGAAATATTTCCACACTCACTGCGGATATACTATGGCAAGCAGTTGCTCTGTGGCGCATAACACAGTTCAATATCATAAGTTCATATTGTTTTCGGGGGGAAGGATATGGATTAGATCCGATATCACATTCTTATGCAATATCACGGGACATTAATGGTTAATAGATATCCCGATAATACATACTCATTTTTCAAAATTCCTGAATCCAGAACGGAATCTGGATCACTCCAAAAATGTTGTAATTTGTTTCTTATCCATTTTCTGACATTTTCTGAAAGTTTCTTCAAAATCCACCCATTACCTTTTTAAGATATTTTGCAAACTAATTTCTGGCCGCAAGATTGTTCACTCTTTGCAACTGTTTCAGTATTTGGTTCCGTTTGTTATATAGCAAAATATTTTTTTAAATGGTATAAAGACTCCTGTCAGTTATACACACACTTTCTCTGTGGGTGAAAAAGAGGTCATGAACATACACACACAGAAATTCTGCCTTGTAATGTAAATGTAAATAATCTGGACAACCCCCAAAATCTTATTTTACCCCATGTTGCTGACCTACTTACTGACAGAAAAACCCCGGCGAAGGTTATAATGTTTTTTGCTCGGTGGAAGCTCTTTGATTTTTTTGTGTAGTTGTGAACTATAAGCTGTAGCACAGTAACTGTTATACAATAGCCCCTTTCTTTGTATACCATGCACCTGGCTATATATAAGTTAAAGTTAAAGTACCAATGATTGTCACACACAGACTAGATGCGGCGAAATTATTCTCTGCATTTGACCCTTCAGCCTTGACCACCCCCTGGGAGGTGAGGGGAGCAGTGGGCAGCAGCGGTGCCGTGCCCGGGAATAATTTATGGTGATTAACCCCCAATTCCAAACCTTAATGCTGACTGCCAAGCAGGGAGGTAATGGGTCCCATTTTTATAGTCTTTGGTATGACTCGGCCGGGATTTGAAGCGATATTCTTTGCAGTATAGGGGACTTAGGCTGTTTCTCAATGTGCAAATACTACATCACAGCATGGCATGTACTGTCAGTCGGTGCAAAAATAGTCTTAGTGGTTAATTTTCCGTCTCTGCACAGTGTATTGTTTTCATTAAAAATATATCTTTTTACTAACTGCCTGTCGTTCTCCAGGCTCCGTGCACTGTCCAGTGGGGGGAGTGTGACCTCCCCTCCTCCTTCGCCCGCCATGCCAAAGTACAAGCTAGCAGAGTACCGCTACGGCCGAGAGGAGATGTTAGCACTTTATATCAAAGACAACAAGGTTGGTTGAAGCACGCAAGGCTCAAATAATCTTTTTCCTTCCGTGGAATGTTCCGTAGTGATTACATTGTAAGCAGTATTGCTTTTCAATGCTTGGTGTTCCCTGAAGGCCCTTTTGTTGTTGTTAGGTCCCAGAGGACATGCAGGATAAGGAGTTTGCTGCTATTCTGCAAGATGAGCCCATGCAGCCGCTGGCACTGGTGCCTCTCACTGAGGAGGAGCAGGTCGGCCTCAAACACAAACCGCTGTCCTCGGCCCTGAAGTGGCTGTTTTCCGTTGGCTGACATTCCTCACATTCCTCCCTCTTGTGCTCTTGTACCCATTCTCCCCTTTGCAGAGGAACTTCTCCATGTCTGTGAACAGCGTGGCCGTACTAAGGCTAATGGGAAAGGGGATGGGCGGGCCTCCCCCGGTTGGAGTAAACCGAGGACGTGGTACCCCCAGAGTCGGCAGAGGTGAGATTACGCTTTTGAAGAATAAAGAGCAAGCACTTTGTCCACATCAGTGTAAGTAATATACGCATACATGCATTTAAGGTCATGAAGAAAAGCTGCCTAACGCGTTGAACTGTAACTACAACTGCTGTATGCAAGCTGTCCAGGAAAACTAAAACAATTTTAGCCAACTACAGTGTTTATTTCCTCTTTTCTACACCATCTTAGAATAGCACACTTCCTCTTGGTCTCCCTTTGTCCTGTCACACTTGCCTGAGTGTGTGTGTGTGTGTGTTTATATGTGAGCAGGGCGAGGCCGTGGTGAAGGTGGATTCTACCAAAGAAGTATTGAAGATGTAGAAGTGGGATTTGGTCGCAGCTCCCGAGACATACATCGAAGCCAGAGCTGGGACGATCGGTAAGGAAGTAGGCGCACACTCTTGCAATGATTGTTTGTTAAAAAAATATGTAGTGTGACCCCTCGGTTCAAAACTAAAAATTCTTTAGACATATTTGTAACTTCAGCCATATACCTGATAATACTGGGTAATAATAGAGAATTTTTTTGTGGACAAAGTTTTTACTTTAATTTGTTGGGCCACAGACGGTTGCCGATATAAACAATATCGACTTGAACAGGTTCCACTATACAATGTCACTCTAATGAATTTTAGGGGTGAGCGTCGGTTTGAGAAGCCACTCCGACGGGAGGTGGGGCGTCCAGGCTTTGAGGAGGGCACTGTGGCCCCTGGGAGGAAGGAGTACACAAGGGCTGACAGTGATAATTGGCGCACCCTTCGGGAGGAGCAAGAAGCCGAGGAGGGGGAACCAGGAACCAATTGGAGACTGACTGGACCCCGCAGGGACGGTATGAGAAACACAAACATTAATAATAGTAATAATGGATCAAATATATATAACGCTTTTCTATCAACTAGATACTCAAAGCGCTCACTTGTGTCTATTTATAGATGTCTTTCCTCCTGTTTGATGTAATTTATTAAAACTAGATTTACAGACAGACGGATAAACTATATCTGTCTGTGTTAGATGGTGGTCCACGCTCAGCAGGCTGGCGGGACCACGTCGGTCCAGGTGAGGGTCGTCGGCGCAAGTTTGACTTCGACTTCCGGGATTCAGAGGGGCATGGGAATGGACGCCGGCGTGCCGGCAGTGAGGGACTGGAGGACGACAGGGACGGCCTGCCTGAGTGGTGTACTGACGAGGAGGATGGAGAGATGGGAACTTTTGACTCTTCTGGAGCGTTCATGCCGTTGAAGGTAAGTGTCATCGACACACTTAATGGAAGGCTTTTGTACATTTAAGATGTCCACAACAATAATCAATACATTTTCTGCATATCCTCTCACTGTTTTGTTCTAGAAGGGTGGCAAGGATGCTCTTTTGGAGGAGGATTTTGAGTTTAAGGGGATTGAGGAAGAAGAGGAGGAGGAGGAGGAGGCGGCGGAAGAGGGCCAGATTATTGCTGATATTGAGAGGAACTCTGCTGATGAAGACAAAGACAAAGGTAAGACACTTTCTTTAGGTGGTCCTTTTTAGTTGTACCTTGTTCCTTAAAGTTACATTCAATCCTACCAATCTGTCCGTCCTTCTCCCATCACTTTACAGAAAGCAAAGATTCCACCTCAGCTGTGATTGACAAGGAAAGAAAACCAGCGTCACCATCTCCCTCCCCTCCCACCCTTGGTGCCCCTCCATCCCTGGAGCTCCAGCCCAGCAACACTGTCCCAACAGTGGATAACCTTCAGCTGAGCAACAGCCACCCTTTAAAAGACAGCAGCACACCAAGCAAAGGTAGGCCGGTAGCTCTGTGTTAGCATAGATAAACACGACATGTGATTTTGTACATGCAGCCCAGCTCATCAGGTTTAAGGGGAGTTTAAGTGAAGACATTCTCATGTTGATATTTTGGATGGATATACAATCGGTTTAGCCACAAATATTTAATATCTTGTTTACTAAAACAGCTGCTCCCACTGTGTAACATTCAGTAAGTGCTGCTCTGTGCCTTGCAGCTAACCGTAAACTTGCAGTAAATAAAATAGAAAAATAAAACTTACTGGTTTTGTTTCAGATGTGGCTCTAGTGAGTGGATCCAAAACCAAGGTGAGCTCCAACACTGCCACCTCTTCAACTCTGCCTCCACCTCCCCCTTCTTCTGCTGCTCCCCTTCTTCCTCCATCCGGGGGAGGAGACACTGAGGATGATGAGGGCATGAAACACCTGCAGCAGGTATGCTTTGTTAGCCTCTAGCATAGCAAGCTTCAGGAATAGCTAAATGAGCAATACTGATAATTGGTCAGCAGACAAAAATATATCCTGTCTAGGTAATTACTAAGGTGTTTTTGTGTGTGTGTATGTGTGTTTGTAGGAGGCAGAAAAGATGGTGGCATCGCTGCAGGACACTTCCCTAGAGGAAGAGTGTTTCACACAGGCTCTGCAGCAGCAACAGGAGAGTAGAAACACTGCAGCGGCTCTACCCTTGTCGCACGAGGCTGCCATGAAGTGGTTCTACAAAGACCCACAAGGAGAGATCCAGGGTAAACCTTTGGACATGGCCATGTGCACGTTTATCCTGGTTCAAAAGTAGTAATGAAATAGAAATTAACATCTATTGTCTTCATACCACCACAGGTCCTTTTACCACTGTGGAGATGTGTGAGTGGTTCCAAGCTGGCTACTTCACCATGACGCTTTTGGTGAAGCGGGGCTGTGACGAGGGCTTCCAACCCTTGGGCGATGTCATTAAGATGTGGGGCCGTGTGCCCTTCGCCCCGGGTCCCTCCCCTCCGCCGCTGCTGGTGAGACAGCCAACGCAGCGCTCGCAGCCCACCCGGGCGTCCGCCGGGACTGTGAGTCAGAGCTCAGCCAACATAGACGATGGGAAGGGGTGGATGCAGAAGGGAGGGAAGATGGATAGACAGGGCACGGTAATCGATTTTCATACAGCAGGATTACAAGTAAAGTTAAAAAGTAAAACATGTTATAAGCATGTTTAAGTACAGTATTTCTCTTAATGTATAAAAACACTTGCATCGGTGTGTCCATAAATAATTAGACAATCTACTCACAGTAAACTGTCGTCCTCCTCTCAGGGGAACCTGGATCAGGATAGGCTGAAAAAACAGCAGGAGCTGGCAGCGGCTGCTCTTTATCAGCAGCTCCAACAACAGCAGTTATACCAGCTCATTAACAGGTGAGCCCAAACTGCATTTTGATTGTTTGCACTTGACACTATAGATGTTCCAATTGGCGTTTTATGCTGCCGATTTCGATCATCCATTAATGAGATCAACCGGTACCAATACCGATCATATGTATTACCGAAGCCGAGGAATACCGAGGATGTCGTTGTGGTTTGTGCAGCTCTTTGAGACACTTGTGATTTAGGGCTATATAAATAAACATTCATTGATTTATTGATATTAACTGTAAATTGTTAAATGTATTTATGTTAAATGTTCTATTGACTGTTTAACAATATAAACACGATATTTGAACTAGTTCCTTATTTGTTTTTATTACATAAAATTTATATTGTTTGAGCAAAACAAAGTCAATAATACACTAAACAAAAGCTAGAAAATACCATCTGCTACTCATTTAATTGTTTTCGTTTTTGCCCTCAAAGTCCTCCTGTGTCCAGGGAATTTCTACCTGAGTTTTTAAACATGAACAAAAACCTACAAAATTATAATTTTATGAAAATATAAATATCGATCTAATCACTCTAGTATCGATCATATACTGATATTACCCTCGGTATCGACATCACCGATTTGAAGGATTGATCCACCCCCCTCTTATGTTTAGTTTACTGACTGACTGTGAACTTTGCCACCATGTTCGTCAGCAGAGAGACCTTCTTGCGTTTGCCGCCAACGTGTGTGTCCAAAGCTACGAGCTTCCAAGCTAGGAGTTCCCAGGCCTCACCTGCTTCTGTTCTCTTCGCTGTTGCCCATTTGCGCTGCACTTTGAGGAGAGAGATAGATAGGAAAGCTAGAAAAGGAGAGGAAAAGCCCAATCGCGTGAGGGTTAAGGTGGTGTAGGAGCGCGATATCCCATCCACCACCTTGCTCTTGAGGCATTTTGGTCCACGGCAGGAAGAGAAATCCAGACAGTGGAGATCCCTTTTGACTGCAGCTCACGGTTAATATCAACAAGGATGTTGCTTTGTTGTGTATTGCTTTTCACACAGCATGGTGCCTGCCCACGGCACATTCTAAAAACTATTAAATTAACAAAATTGGAATAAAAAAAGCTTACAGGTGAAATGTAATTTAGAAAAAGTTGCAATGTTGACTAATAAAACAACACTTTTTTTTTTCTTAAAATTTTCATTGCTCAAAACATAATATTGAATCAAAATCAGTGTTTTTATGAATTATTGACCTGTCCAAGGCTCCGATTACTTCACATCAAATACTCCATCCATCCATCCATTTTCTACCGCTTATTCCCTTTCGGGGTCGCGGGGGGCGCTGGCGCCTATCTCCACTTTGAAAAATATTTTTTCTGGATGATTTTGCATATTTAGTGTGTTTGCCATAAAAAACAGATGTTTCTTTGACAAAGAGAGCAGAAAAACAAAAAAACAACAAAAATATAAAAACTTAAATTTGACGGATAGATCTGAAGTTGATGTAGACTCTAGAGATTTAAGCATTATATAAATAATGTATTATCAAAATTTCATGACCGAAGCAAAAAACTTTTCATACTTTTATACTGAAATAAATACACCTACAACTTATAAAATAAAAATATGGAAAATTATATTGGCAGCGGTATAAAGTTTAGATCAATGAAGGAAACAAGAAAGTGAATGAATATTTATAACTAAATACATTTACATATGTATTTAAAACACAATACCGAATGTGTGATATAACAGGATAATGCATACATTTATCATTAGTTTTCAAAACGGTTACAAAAAAGGGGGACCCCATTTTTATGACTTGATGGGGTCCCCGGGACCCCATTTTTGAAAATTCCTAGCGCCAACACTGTATTTGTGTGTGTGTGTGTGTGTGTGTGTGTATATATATATATATATATTTTTTTTTTTGTTTGTACTTCTACTTGCAGCTTGTATGTAAAACGTTGGAGGGTTTTGAAGGCTTCAATGGTGACTCCTATTAGCATCTTGCAAGCGTTTTTTATCATCTTTATAATCCTATAAAAAAAGACTTATTGTCTCTCATAACGATTGTGAACAATAAAAAAAAAAGTGCCGTTCCCCTTTATTATACAACCGACAATGACGGTCACATACTTATTCACAAAAATTGGTCGATACTAACTCTTGGTCAATCTACCGGCACAACCCTACTTGACACTAAAGGTATGTGATGTCGAGGTGGGTTTGAATATTTCTTGTTACAGTCCGCCTTTATTTTTTGTATTTTAGGTGCAGTGAGCAGGGAATGATACCTTCGATGAACAGGTCGATGTCAGTGCCAGATACAGGGCCCATGTGGGACATGCATACCTCAGCTTCACAGCCGTCAGGTGTGTTTTCAGCTGCCATCTGAGAGAAAAAAAGCAGTGCAAATTCCTAATTGGGGATAATGCCGTGTTAATGTTAACAATGTCCTTCTTTTGACTTGCATGTAGGCAGTGAAGCCAGTCTTTGGGACATAACAATGAATTCTTCAACTCAGGGTCCAACTCTGGAACAGCTTCAAAAGGTTTGTTCAGGGCAACCCTTACACCCCTATATTAGTTTGCAACATTTACACTGTTAAATGGATCTATGCACTGCTGGCTGTCATTTTAATGTGTTCTCTTTAGCTGCAGCAGGAGAGGCGAGAAGCTGAACTCAGGGCGAAGCGTGAGGAAGAAGAACAGCGTAAGAGGAGGGAGGAGAGGAGGAGGCAGCAGGAGGAACAAAAGAGAAGGGAGGATGAGGAGCTCTTCCGACGCAAGCAGGTAAAAAAAAGATTGGCCTTTCACCATAGCTTGCATTCTTCCTATCTGTTTTCCATCAGCTTTGCAACTGTAACGTATTTTGCGTGTCCCTCTGTAGTGTCGTCAGCAGCAGGAGCTGATCATGAAGCTGCTTCAGCAGAGCCCCCAGCAGCAGGGCCTTGGGGCAGGCAGCTCGAGCTGGAGTGGGGCTTCCTCCTCCGGACTGCCCAAAACAGGGAAATCCCAAAGTCTGACTTTGCTCGAGATGCAACAACAACGAGCCCAACAGAGGGACCGGGTAAGTCTCTAAACCGCACCAGTAGTTGAACTTAAATAGTGAAGCTTTGTTGCATTTGTTTTGCAGCACTCCTGTCTGTCGATGGGGAGTTCATCCCTGGGAAGCCAGTGGGCGGATGGCATTGGTATTTGGGGCGGGCCTGGAGGTATGGAGGGAAAAAGTGGCAGTGGTGGCATGGGCATGTGGGAGGAGGCTGTGAAGAACCAGGCCAGTCACCGTAGCAACGGTAACAACAACCTGGGCTTGAAGAACAGCCGCAGCAGCCCATCACTCAGGTATGTTACAAAAGCAAACCAGCCTGATTTTAACATTAAATTAGCACAACTCCTAACTAGGGCTGCGCAATATAGATGATATATGCGATATAAGTTTGGCTGACTTTATTGTGCTTTTAACACTATCGTTATATCGTGATAATGTATGTGGTTGACACATTTTAGCTGTGTCTTGCAAATTTGACAGCGTCAAGTGAACGAACGCGTACTGAAGGCAATGTAGCATTTTATTAGCTGCTAAGGTCGCTTCACAGTGCATAGCCACTTCTTAGTCAGGAATCATTGTTTCCATGGCGGCAAGTAACCTGCGTTTCTAACAAGCATCATCCCTGGAGGCAGAGGGATTGCAAAAGATGCTACACTGCGCACCGTAAGATAAGCTAAATGCAAGCTAAAGCTCTTCTATGTAAACAAAGTTGGAAGGATTGATACAAATTTGCACAGTATGGATATGAAGTAAAATATCATTATATGGTTGATACTGCAGTGGTTAGATTGATATTTTTATCATGAAACTAATATTTTGTTGTTTTTATTGTTCACAAACTCAGGAAATAAGTCACCGGTCACCGGAAGACTTCAAGGGGAACTGCAGTTTTTTGGAATTTTGCCTGTCGTTCACAATGACCATGAGAGACATGACAATGAGTGTTATGTTTTTGGCAGTCTATATATTAAATATGCCATCAAAAGTCTGTTTACAATGGAGCTTATGGTAGCTGTGCAATTTCACCTACAAAGCCTTTAAAAACATCTAAACACCTCCATTAAGGTTTTATATACATGATGTAAGTGTATCTGTAATGTAGTAAACTTTTACGGATTTTGATCGTTTTAAGCATATTGTATGTGGCGCATACATAAATTGTAAATGGAGTATTGTTGGTGGTTTTTGGATGTTTATTTATTACGTTTTATGGGTGGAATATAGGACCTATACATTGGCTTCATTGTAAGCTGACTATTATTTACAGTTATTTACGCACTAGAATGTTTTGTAAACCCTTTTGAAATAGTTCTATTATCAATAATACTATAATATTTTGTGATGTACAAGTATATTTTTATCGCAGGAGACAGCACTGTTAATTGCAATATAGATTTTAGTCTATCTTGCTCATTCCTGCTGCTCACATACACATGGCCGTCTACAGCGACCAGTACTTGATGCGTCGTAAGCGGACAGACGAGGAGGACAAGCTGCTGAAGCTCTTGCAGGGCATGAAGCCTCAGGATGGCTTCACTACTTGGTGTGAGCAGATGCTGCACGCCCTCAACGCCTCTGCCAACAACTCGTCTTCTCCTCTGGATGGTAAAATTTAAGTACTTCTGTACTTTATTAATGTGAATGACGCCGACTTTGATTTTAACGGTTTGGTTTTGTGGTCATAGTTTCTACGATTGTGACCTACCTGAAAGAGGTGGAGTCTCCCTATGCAGTGTTGGACTTCATCCGGTCCTACCTGGGGGACACAGTGGAAGCCAAAGAGTTCGCCAAACAGTTCCTGGAGCGACGTGCCAAACAGAAAGCCAACCAACAGAGACAGCAACAGCAGGTAAGCTTGGACTCGAGAAAAAAAGAACAGAATATTTCTGCGGTCATATTGGTGACATATGAAACTCTCCTATTCTTGATTCTCCCAGCTATCAAAGGAAGTAGCTGGCCTGAACATGAACTTCCCTCTGCAGGTATAAATGGACGCTCTTGCGCAAACCAGTTGCAATTGGGAGTGCATATGTCTTGATAGCACGCCTGGACCTTTTTTTCCACAGGACTCGATGCGAGGTATGAACCCAAGCGCCCTGCAGTCTATGTTCCAGGCCAATCACATGGGCAAGGGTGGTCTCTATGACAACCAAGGAGGGAAGATGAAAAAAAAACAGCCCATGATGCTGCACCCTGATCCCAGCATCTTAGGTATGTTATTTCCCTTTCCTTCCCTTCCTAGTTTGTTCCTTTATAATCCAGTATTTCTCTTCCCCACTAGCTCTGCTCTCTGATCAGTGTTAATTTCGTGGACTTATAATTTTTGTCTTAGTTACAACCAGTTTACCATGAATTGATTAACGTGGTCCCCGACTTAAACAAGTTGAAAAACTTATTCGGGTGTTACCATTTAGTGGTCAATTGTACGGAATATGTTCTGAACTGTGCAATATACTAATAAAAGTATCAATTAATCAATCAAAAAAACCTATTCCCCTTTGACAAAAATAAGACGATAATAAATCAAAACAAAATGCATTGACTAAAACATTACGAAATGAACTGAGATTTTTGTTGACAGAAACGAAATCCAATCATATTTGGTATTGCAGTTAGGTGGGACAAGTTATGAATATATCCAATCACAGCTCTTTAAAAACACACATGAAAGAGGGGAGGAGTGCGTTACAAAGGCGAGCCAATCAGATGTTTTCCTTTTGAGATGAAGAAGTTTTACTTCTCACCGTCAAAACAAAAATGTGTGGATTTAACATGTTCCACATCGTAATATGTTTACACCTACGAGAAAGTGAAAGGGACACATTTTATTGTTAATGCTATATGATGCCATCAGCAGGCAAGTCAATGTGTGTTTGCTCCGTTGGGTCTCCCACGCTAATAAACAAGTTATTGATGAAGGCATGTATCATTACTCTTTTTCACAACACATATACATACTTTTTTGTCAGGGACGTAGCATATAACAAATAGAAAAATGCCTGAAATGTATTTATTGACAACCTGTGAAGCTAAAAAATTACTTAATACATAATTCGTGACCATAAGATTTAGCTACTTTTGTGTTAAACAAATTATTTTTAAGTAGTGTAAATACAGGTGCTTTTCAGAGGCTGTATATTTTATATTTTAGTCCACTAGATCAGTGGTTCTCAACCTTTTTTCAGTGATGTACCCCCTGTGAACGTTTTTTTAATTCAAGTACCCCCTAATCAGAGCAAAGCATTTTTGGTTGAAAAAAAAGAGATAAATAAGTAAAATACAGCACTATGTCATCAGTTACTGATTTATTAAATTGTATAACAGTGAAACATTTTGATAATTTGTAGTGGTCTTTCTTGAACTATTTGGAAAAAAGATATAAAAATAACAAAAAACTTGTTGAAAAATAAACAAGTGATTCAATTATAAATAAAGATTTCTACACACAGAATTAATCATCAACTTAAAGTGCCCTCTTTGGGGATTGTTATAGAGATCCATCTGGATTCATGAACTCAATTCTAAACATTTCTTCACAAAAAAATGAATCTTTAACATCAATATTTATGGAACATGTCCACAAAAAATCTAGCTGTCAACACTGAATATTACATTGTTGCATTTCTTTTCACACTTACATTCATATTTTGTTAAAGTATTATTCAATAAATATATTTATAAAGGATTTTTGAATTGTTTTTTTTGTTTTTTAGAATTTTTTTTTTAAATCTCACGTACCCCTCGGCATACCTTCAAGTACCCCCAGGGGTACGCCTACCCCCATTTGAGAACCACTGCACTAGATATATTGTTATATTAACTGCTTAAAGATGATGTAGTTTCGTTTAAATGGATTTAGATTACTAAAATTTGACTAAAACTAAAATATATTTTTGTCAAAAGACTGACTGAAACTCTCTGTGAATGTTCTCATTGATCCAGGTCATTGTAATCTCAGGACATTCAATCAATCACAACTGGACTGTTAGGTTTGTCTTTGAAGACGTTTTGCCTCTCATCCAAGCAGGCTTTATCAGTCATAAGTCTCCCGACTAGATCGGACAAATCTAAGACAATGAGCATGAACTGTTGATGCTGACTCGGATGAGAGGCGAAACTTTCGTCTTGTAAGACAAACCCAACAGCCTAGTTGCGATCGCTGAAATGCCCTGAGATGACATAAAACGAACAAAAATAAAAAATTGTGTCAAAATTAACACTGTCTCTGATGCGACCCTTCCTTCCCTGTGCCTTCTCCCGCCTGCAGACTACTCATTCCACAATACGGCCGAGTGTCTGAGCCTGAATGAGATGGAGATGGTGGAGGATTACTGATGTGACGCAGCGCAGCAGCAATAGCTACCTGAGGCCTTCTGTCTTTTAATCAGACAAAATGACGAATGTGCACTGCTGGGGGAACCTGGGGGTGGGGACAGGGGTAGGGATTTTGGGAAGGGAGCAAGCCTTAGAGGTGTGGTGTGATCGGTCGGTTGCGGGTGCCCGTTCGGGGTGGCGCCCCCCGCCTCCGAGGCCTACTTTTCTCGTGGTTTTGATATAGTTAGGCTTCCTGCTGCACCAGTTGATCACTTGAGCTGGTGCAAAATGGGGAGGGTTCAAAGAAAGATGGGTATCCTCTGGCACTCAACATTTTAAGCACCTTATAATGAACTAATGCACTTTAATGAGATGGGATTTGAATTTTTTTTTTTGTGTATGTGTGCGTGTGTCTGTGTGTTTGTGCGCGCGCGTGCCCAGAATCAGTGCGCACACGCGGTATGTGTGAACACAGTCGATGTGCGTCGCAACTGGAAGTGTAGGAAAGGGGAAGTGTCGAGTGAGCTTTTCAAAGTCGGGACCTTTATGTTGAGCGCAAATCCTTTCTCTTGAAAGACAAACACTGTTGATATTTCTCTTGTTTCGCATTTTTTTACGTTTATATAAAAAAGTAAAGCTATTGAAAAACGGATCACAAAAAACTTGAAGACTTGCACTTGCCTAAAAAAATATTAAAAGATAAAAAAAAAAGGGGTTAGTCGTAGAAATGACTATTTTTGTGAATGTGTGTGTGAATGACTGACTTGTGATGATTGGTTCTTGTCAGTAATATACCAGTCTGCACAATGTCTTTTTTTTTTTTTTTAGTTGCTACCAATATGTGTGTGACACACGAGGCCATTTGACTTTTTAAAACGTTTTATTTTGTACTTCCATGTTCGTGTGTGTGTGTGCTACATGTGGAGTTAGAGAGAGAAAGGGCAATTGCACAACACATCCTTTCTCTCACCCTTTCTCTTAACCCCATTTTGGCGATAATGAAACGCATACACTTGTAAAATGTCAGCTTTGCGCTCCTCACACGACGCTCGCCGCTTGTTTATCCCTCAGTTGCGTTCCAATGTGAGGCGAATCACAGGAGACAATGTTTGCGTTTTTTGTGTGTGTTCATTTACTGTTGATAGAAATGAGGCAAAACTACAGGTACTCATTTTGAATATATGTGCTTTTTTTGTGTATGAATGCACATTTGTGCCTATAACTTGGATCGGGTGCGTGGCCATTGAGACATTAGCTCTTTTTTGAGAGTGAGTGTGGCATGTCAGTGCTCAGCACAGTGTATGTCAAGCGTGTATGTTTTTTGTTTTTTTATACATAAATCTATATCGTAAATGTTTCTAGTTCAGTCGAGGGGTGATCCATCCAAAGGTTAGTGCGTTACTACTCCTGCGGTGTGATCACGTTGCCTTTTGTCAGCCCTCGAACTTGTGAATGAAAGGTGTCGAGTTTCTGACGCTTGAGGAAAAAAAATGATACAGCATCTTAATGTGCAGGTGCACACCACGGTGCATGTTATGTTAGCATTGTGTTACTTGTTTGTTGTTGCAATTTGATAATGACGAGTTTTCTTTTTTATGAGAAATATATAAATGAACATATACATTATATACAAAGTTTAAAAAGTATTTGGACTAAGATAATGAGCACTTGGGGCTGCTATTTTTTTTTTTCTTATTTTTTGTTTTGTTTTATTTCATTCTCGCCATGTGAAGTGTGTATTATTTCTTTATTAAGAAAATATTGAATGTATTCCAAAAAATGACAAGAAACCCGTGCTGATATTTTTTTCCTCCAGAAGATTTCAAAAATGGAAACAAGATACAAAAAAGCTTCAAAGATGTTTTTTCTATTTTTAGTAGACTATGGAAAAGGGGGGAGAACTGGGGATAGATACAGTTGAACACACTGCCTCTACAATCCTGGTCCACAAATGGTGACTAAGAATTAAAAGAAATGACTATTTCTATTCCATAATGGATCTTTGGTTGTTTACAAACCACATGGATATCTGTGGGTGCATTTTTACTTCATTTTTTTTGGATCATGTTTTTTCATATTGTTTCCCATGTTAAGTGGGTGAGGTTTGCAAGTGCGCTTCTGCCATACGGACAATGAGTGCTGTTGGACACAAATCCTCCTAACTGGAGTTTTTTTGGGACTGCCGTGGATCCTGAAATGGGGAGCACAGTGGGGAAATCCCAGGATTAATCTTCATTGTTTTAGTTTTTTTTAGGGGTGGGGGGGTTGCTCGTGGAATAGAGTGCAAGTCGACACCAGTTGGAGGAGGTATTGAGAGGCGATAGGAGTCTTGGGCTCAGTCCTTACCAGCACTCACCCTGCCCTCACCAACTCACCTATGCACTTTTGTTCAATTCAAGCTGTGAGGTACCATTTTTTTGGGTGGGGGGCACAACAGGAGGAAATATATTTCCAAAATGAACCGAAAGACTGGAGTCCCCTGTACATAAGCATATTTTTATATCACTCATCGTAGTTGACGGAGAGAAAACATGCAAACAAATGAAGGAAAACTCATGTCGCGTGAATGTTTTGGAGAAAAACATTTGGAAAAGAAAAAAATAATTTCACTGAGACTTGAGCGGATGGGAAAGAAAAGAACGGAACCAAGCAGTTTCAGGACTATTGGCAAAATGGACATTTTTGTGGCCATAAGATAGTTTTCAAGGGCAGTGAATTTTTTTTGTTTAGTGTTTTGAGGCGGTGTCTGCTCAGCTGCCTTGAGAATGACAACGCAAAGACGAATCTTAGGTTCTGGTAAGGTGTACATGCTCGATCTAATAAGACTGTTCGCACAATGTACTCATGTCTTCTTCTTCTCCCAGGAGCTTGGCCGTGCTTGCTGCCCTCTGCAAAGAGGATCTAACCCACGGCCAAACGGACAACAATCCCTCAGCGTCCTCCGGACAGGATCCGACCTCTGCCACGCCGACTTCAGAAGCTGCGGGAGCGTTTAGTCCATCAAGATTTGACCTGCGACGCGATGTTGTCACCCACCTCGGCCTGGATGGTCCTGATGAGGTCTTAACCCAATGGAGCCAGTCTGGACAGCAAGGACAGCTGGGTTGGGTTCTAGTGGACGAGAAGCCACCATGAAGCCGTGGATTTGGATGGACTAAAGACTTGTACAAAAACTTTGACACTTGTTCATACACACACACTTAGCTACATGTCACATAGATTCCAAAGGGGTTGAAGAAACACTACATGTCACTGGGTCACACTGCATCTCAATTAATGCAAGGCTTTGTAAATAATGGATACCTTTTTATGTTTTTGAAGTTACCTCCTTCGAGTCCGTTTTGCTTTAATCCTCCAGTTCAACATGCCTTAAAACTGTACAGTTGGGTCCTGAACGGCGAACGGATAAAATGGAATGATGTGCTAAAGTCGGACACCACTTTGTCTGAGATATGACAACAAAATCGCATTTGTGCGGTTTTTTTCAGAACAGAACGACAAGCTTTTCTTGACCTTGATATATGTATATATCTCCCTTTGTTTGGCTGCTGGTTGGTGTTTCTTGTTTCTTTGGTTTTGGTTTTCTTTTATTGAAGAGTGGGTTTGTAGCGATAATTGCAGACTGAATTAGGACTGGAGTCTGTCCTGTTTGGAGCTGAGCTGAAAAGGCCCAATAGCACACTTTTGTTTCCGCGCAACGCAAAATGTTAAACCTTGAAGCAAACGAGATAATTCCCGAATATCAATGAACATTCTGACAGTTCCCCAGAATTTGATGCCTGAATTGGATATTTGGTTTTCATCAATTATCCACATGGTGTTTTTACTGAAAACAGTGCTGCGAAATGCTATTACATCTGCCGTGTAGCTTAAGTTTGTGTCTGATTAAATAAATACACATTTGGAAATTCATTTGCTGCATTTCAAATAAACTTAAAACAAAGAAATGTGACCGCTTCAAATTTGATTCGGTTTTCTGTAGCCTCAATAAAAACACTGTTCCAAATAATCCTAATTGAACAAAATCTAATTTATTGACTTCCCCGAGAAGTAAAATGACGCATATAAAGGGTCAGCTCGGTTCCTTTCGCTTTAGTCTTCGATTTATTTTCATTTTTTAGAAAAATGTAACTGTACAAGCCGAACTGAAGAAAGCAACCGAAAGATATGTACATATTTTTTTTGTCTGAAGAAAAAAATAAATATTAACAGCAACAGTCCTTTTCGTTGTACTTGACTGAAATCACGTCCGGTGCTACAAACACAAAGTGAATCTCGCGATACTTGTGTAACACATGGCCGCCTACGATATTTGGGTCTTCTTTAGGATGGGAAAAATTGCGCTTTGGAAGTGAAAGACGCCTTCACATAACCAGTACGAATTGCCAAAACTTCACCTCGATCCGGGAAGGATGATTTAAACCACTGTTGGTGAAACTGAAGCTTGACCGAGAAAGCCACAACTCGGGTAGGTAACTGTTAGCATTAGCTAACGCTAACATAAGTTGCACTGCTAGTATTTACATAAACGTTACCATATACTAATGTTAATATAAGGGGTAATGTTACTATTTGCATAAATGTTAACATATACTCATGTCAACATAAGGTGCAATGTTGCTAATTACATAAATGTTAACTTATACTCATGTTAACAAGGTGCAATGTTGCTAATTACATAAATGTTAACATTTACTAATGTTAATATAAGGTGCAATGTTGCTATTTACATAAATGTCAACATTCATCCATCAATTTTCTACCGCTTATTCCCTTTCGGGGTCGCGGGGGGCGCTGGCGCCTATCTCAGCTACAATCGGGCGGAAGGCAGGATACACCCTGGACAAGTCGCCACCTCATCGCAGGGCCAACACAGATAGACAGACAACATTCACACTCACATTCACACACTAGGGCCAATTTAGTGTTGCCAATCAACCTATCCCCAGGTGCATGTCTTTGGAAGTGGGAGGAAGCCGGAGTACCCGGAGGGAACCCACGCATTCACGGGGAGAACATGCAAACTCCACACAGAAAGATCCCAAGCTTGGATTTGAACCCAGGACTGCAGGAACTTCGTATTGTGAGGCAGACGCACTAACCCCTCTGCCACTGTGAAGCCCCAAAAAATGTCAACATATAGTAATGTTAATATAAAGTGCAATGTTGCTATTTACATAAACGTTAACATATACTAATGTTAATATAAGGTGAAATTTTGCTATTTACATAAACGTTAACATATACTGTTAATATAAGGTGCAATGTTGCTATTTACATAAATGTTAACATTTACTAATGTTAATATCAGGTGCAATTTTGCTATTTACATAAATGTTAACATATACTAATGTTAATTCAAGGTGCAATGTTGCTATTTACATACACGTTAGCATGTTCTTATGTTAACATAAGGTGCAGTGTTGCTATTTGCATAAACGAGCGCCTATTTTGTTGTGCCCATGTACTATACTTTTAAGCATATTTGAAAGCTAACTGTGCGACACGTTATTTATATTTGTAGCACAACTAACATAGGGAACAGCGATTGAATGGCTACAGGTGGTGTTCCATAGCTGAATGTTAACAGCGTGCATTTGTTTTGTTTGTTGAATGAGTAAGTTGTCACATTCTAATAGGACACCCCTTGACCTTTTTTCCGCAGGGTGGATGCTGTGATGTCCTCGCCCGCCAGCCTATTCAGAAATCTACACTGCAGGAAGAAGCCCGACCCCAGCTATATATCGCTGACTACCCGCCACCTGGGGGCGCACGTCGTAGGCTACCCTGAGGAACAAAAACATGGCGGACCCTGGTGTCAACTTGGACGTCAGAGTGGTGGAAGCAAATAGCGAGGACCCTCAACAGGAAATAGTGCCAGAGAACGAAGGAACTATACCTCCCGCCAAACGTGCTCGGTTGTGCGACAAGACACAGGGGCAGGATTGGATCGACTCTCCTGTGATGCATGGAGATACACCAGGACAAGTAAACATAGAGCAGGATGACCAAAGTAAATGAGCATTTATATACTTCACGATATTACTTACTTAGCCTTAAATCAGGTCACATGCTTTGCGTCGCTCAATGGTTGAGAGACAACCATAAGGGGGCATACTAGCACGGTATCGTTTAAAAACGCCAAAGCTATTGCCCAATGTTGTCCATTGATGAGGGAATTGTGTTTTTGATCCGTTGTTTGAAATCATGTTCTTAAGGAGCTCCCCTCCATGCCGATGACGAAGTGACGGTGAAGGCTTCAAGTATGGACACTCAGGAGGAGCAGTGCCCTCAAAATGGCAACCGAGACAATGATGCTCCTTCAAAAGAAGAAGAGATGCCACCAGAAGAGAAGGATGAGGTGACTGAAATGACTGATGAGGTGTCTGAAGCCCAACAGTAAGTGGAGGAATTGTAATTATAATTTTATTAGTGTCTCTCTGATGGTGTTTCTTTGCTTATAGCCTTGCCTTCGACTTCTCTCAGACTCCCCAAGTGCTGACTAGCTCCTGGAGTGAATACTCCAACTTCCCGGAGAATTACCTCAAAGGCTGCAAATGGTAATAATGTTAATACCAGTAATATTATGTACTGTTTCAATTTCTGGGCTCGGGATCTTGCTGTGTTGAGTGTGCATGTTCTCCCCGTGACTGTGTGGGTTACAGTTACAAGTAAAAGTACCACTGATAGTCATACACACTACGTGTGGTGAAATTACCCTCTTCATTTGACCTATCCCCTTGTTCCACCCTCTGGGAGGTGAGGGGAGCAGTGAGCAGCAGCGGTGGCCGTGCTCGGGAATAATTTCAGTGATTTAACCCCCAATTCCAACCCTTGATGCTGAGGGCCAAGCAGGGAGGTAATTTGTCCCATTTTTTTGTGTTTGTTATGACTGGGCCAGGGTTTGAACTCACGACCTACCAATCTCAGGGCGGACACTCTAACCATAAGGCCACTGAGCCAGTTCCCTCTGGGTACTTCCTCCCACCTCCAAAGACATGCTGGGGATATGCTGTTTGTCATCACGAAATTGGCCCTAGTTTGTGAATGATTGTCTATTTGTGTTGGCAATGCGATGAGGTAGCGGCTTGTCCAAGGTGTACGATGCATCTGGGATAGGCTCCACTCCCCCCGCCACCCCAAAAGGAACAAGTGGTAGAAAATGGATGGGTGGCTGGATATTGTACTGTGTGTGTGTGTGTGTGTGTGTGTGTGTGTGTGTGTGTGTGTGTGTGTGTGTGTGTGTGTGAGCATATTACTAACAACATGTGGTAGAAAATGGATGGGTGGCTGGATATTGTACTGTGTGTGTGTATGTGTGTGTGTGTGTTTGTGAGCGTGCGTGTGTGAGCACATTACTAACAACATGCTGTTTACTGTGTTGCCTTCTTACTTAAGGGCTCCGGATGGTTCATGCATCCTGAGCAACAGTGCAGACAATGTGCTCCGTGTATACAACCTTCCTCCTGAGACTTACACCTACAACTGGGATGTGCTGGCTGAGATGGTGAGTGGTTTTTTTTTATAGCTTACTTAGAGTGTTTGATTAGTCCTCTAGAGGCTAGAATAAGCAGCTGCAAGTCAATAAATTAGAACCTTTTTGAAAGGTTAATTCATTTCAGTACTTCAATTGGAAAAGTAAAACGCTTTTGCTCCATAGATTCACTACACAAAAGAATATATTTCACATTACTTGATTATTTTGATGATTGAAGCTTATAGCTAAAACAAATCCTAAAGTCAGTATCTCAAACTGAAAATAAGGCAATTTGTTTAATATTTTTGTGAAATTACAATAATATTCAATTTACATAAACATTGGTTCAGTAACAAATATTCAAAACACTTCTGAAAATCTAAAAATCCCCATTTGAAATGAATCCAAATCAAATGAATCAAAATAAATTCCATTGGTGCAAAACAACATAATTTCAACTTGTAACATCAATCAAGCAATCAATCAATTTTTATTTATAACGCCCTAAATCGCAAGTGTCTCAAAAGGGCTGCACAAGTCACAATGACATCCTCAGTTCGGATCCCACATCAGGGCAAGGAAAAACTCAACCCAGTGGGATGACAATGAGAAACCTTAAAGAGGACCGCAGATGTGGGTGACCCCTCCCCTCTAGGGGAGACTGGTGCAATGGACATCGAGTGGGTCTAGCATAATATTGTGAAAGTCCAGTCCATAAAGGATCTAACATAAAAGTGAGAGTCCAGTCCATAGTGGGGCCAGCAGGAGACCATCCCGAGCGGAGACAGGTCAAAAGCGCAGCAATGTCCCCAACTGATGCACAGGCGAGCGCTCATGACTTTTGAAAAGTAAGACAAAATTTTAGGTAAGAAATATTTGATCCAAAACAAAACAATAGAATGTAGTACAAACAACTACAGTAGTTTTATGAAGTAATGTAACACTAATGTACAACATTTACTTTTGTGAGTAGATTTCTACCGTATTTCTTCCCAGCTGCTTTTCCATATTGTTATGGATAAATGTCCACTGTCCATTCATCCATTTTCTACCACTTGACCCTTTTGGGGTCGCGGGGGGTGCTGCAGCCTATCTCAGCCGTTTCAATATTATTTTGGCTGATGTTAAACTCATTTTGAGCTGTTGGATTTTGATGATTTATTTCTTTAATTCAATAAATATCATCCACTTTGAGGTCTCAGTATTTTCCTTCAACTTACTTTTTTCCTTTCCCTGGTTGAAAAAAAAATGAAGTCGATCGAGGGTTGGCCCGCCAAAGCGTTTTAATTGGCCTGCAAAACATCACCAAAATAGGCTTGATAAAACCATTAAAACTAGGGTTCATCATGTGTGCAGTACTCCCGTCACCCCAGATGGGGCAAAAAAAATGAAAATACATTCCAAAAATTTTACTTTTAACAAAAACTGGACAACAAGGTATGAATGTTCTACCCCTACAAAATGCTCGATTCATTGTTTTCTGCCGGACTTTTTTAAGAGACGAACATATTGATCCAGACAAGCCACAACAATGTAAGAAATCCCAACGTGTAAGCTTCATTACGAAACTTGGTCAAACATTTTTAAGTAGATATAATTTGTGCATTAATATAAGTGGTTAGTTTTGTATAGATATTGCTGACTTTGTGATGTCTTTTGTATTCATGGTTGTGTTTTTTTTTTTTTGGCTGAGAGTAACTGGGGAGAAAAGCTCATTTAATACATGTAGTGCTAAATTTGACCGTTGATACTTCACAATGTTTGGTATATTATTGTGCAATTGCAATATGTGTAAACATTTATATTTAATTATGTGAATATATTAACACTAACCTATTTGAAATATGTAAGATTCACAATGGACATTATTTATGTGAAATACTGTGACGGACTTCCAGCCATCCTCGTTTGGGTTGTGAGGACACCTGACACAAGACGCATCGTAACAGTTTTGACCTTGATTTATTATTTTAATAAATCTGCCTTCACTTGGCCCATTGGTCGCGTCATTTTTCAGCTCTTCCGGCTTGTCTGCTGCCACTGCACGCCTTTCGGCGTCCGGGGCTTGCGTTTGCTGCGGGGTGTGTCATTGCTCTCTTGGTGTGGCTTGTCACGCTTCTCGTCTGCTGGCCGTTGTTTCCTCCTCTGTGCTGCTGCCCGGCTCGTTCCTCCCTCGCCCTTTTTGTACTCTAGCAGCAGATTGACAGACTGTGAGCAGGTGTGTAGTATACGCACGTGGCTCAGATTGCCGCTGCAGTGTCGCTCCGCGTGTGTCACGCCTCTTCTCGCCGCCGCATGCCCCGCTTCCTGGCTTCCAGGTGGGCCCGCGCTGCTGCTTTCCGCCCGTTGTCGGCCCGTCGGCTGTGTCTCTCCACAAATACACATCGGAAGTTTTCTTTTGTAATGTTTATTTTTTTATGTTTGTATTTACAGTCTTAAAACCTCCTAAATAAAGGAAAAAGTGTAAGAACTAAAACTAAGAAATGAAAATAATTTAAAAGAAGGAACATCAATTCTTTAACAAAAACTAAAGTTTATTTTTCTTCATACTGTTAACTAGCTGCACACGCTGGAAACAAGGGCAGAATAATAAATTTATTGACAGTCCAGTGTGAAATCCACTGTGTTTACTTTGCAAGTACGCAAATGCAATCTCAAAGAAATATAACCAGCGCAGGCACTTTCTGACGAAACATCCACATTTATATGTCCGTCCCCTTGAGCTCTTGGGCTCTTGAAACTGGTGCCCTCTTCATTATGTAGTTGAATAGCTCTGCCCTAGATTGCCAAGATACCTGTGGCAGTCACTCTTTCTTTGTTAGAAACAAACGGCAACAAATCTTGCATCTATTTCTGGTGTTATTAGAGACTGTACTCGTGTTTAGAGACCCTTTACTTTTGTTGCTTTCTGTCCACGACATAAAGTTAGCTGCAGAGAGCCTGACTTCACACTTGCTTTGTGTTCTTGGGAGACTTTATCTCCCTGAAAGCTGCCAGTGTCATCTTAAATCAAAGCTCACTGTCCGCAGGTATATCTTGATTACATTATAGATGAACAGTGATTTTTTTTCAGAATTTTTTCAATCGTTCACAATCTTCATGAGAGACAAAAAGAAAACATTAAAAAAAATTTTTTTGGGGCATTGTAATTTCAAAAAATTGTCTCGTTCTTGGTGGCTGACAATGCAGCTAACGTGAGCAATCTATTATGCTTCTAAATCACTTTGAAAATGCATCCAAAAGCTGCCAACAATATTCTTTTACGTTCCATAATCTGTAAAATACCCAAGCTTTAGCGCCATTGTTTTTTTAAGGGCAAACATGGAGGAACTGTTTATTTACTGTAGTGTCAGAACACATTGTCTTGCAACGGCATGCTGCAGCACTAGCCATAAGCTAGTTACAGCATGAGGTAAACTAGCTAGGACAAGAAGTAAGTTAGCTTTTTTTTTTTTTATGTGTTTCTGAATCACCTATCCGTGTCAGTGCTACAGCTGGTCACGCACTTAATCGAGCCTGAAACGGTGTTAAAGTTAAGGAAAAAAAAGTACCAATGATTGTCACCCACACACTAAATGTGGTGAAATTAACCTCTGCATTTGACCAATCCCCTTGTTCACCCCCTGGGAAGTGAGGGGAGCAGTGAGCAGCAGCGGTTGCCACGCCCAGGAATCATTTTGGTAATTCAACCCCCAATTCCAACCCTTGATGCCGACTGCCAAGTAGGGAGGTAATGGATCCCAGTTTTTATAGTCTTCGGTATGACTTGGCCAGGGTTTGAACTCATGACCTACCAGTCTCAGGGAGGACACTAACCGCTGAGCAAAAGTAAGGAGAGACATACAGGACTGTCTCAGAAAATTAGAAGATTGTCGTTTATTTTCTGTAATGCAACTAAAAACATGAAAATGTCGTACATTCAGGATTCATTACACATCAACTGAAATATTGCAAGACTTTTATTATTTTAATGTTGCTGATTAAGGCATACATTTTAAGAAAACTCAAAAATCCTATCTCAAAAAATTTGAATATTTCCTCAAGATAAGTAAAAAAAAAGCTTTATAACAGCAAAACAAAATCACACATTTGAAAATGTCAATTAATGCACTCAGTACTTGGTTGAGAATCCTTTTGCACGGATTACTGCATCAATGCAGTGTGGCATGGAGGCAATCAGCCAGTGGCATTGCTGAGGTGTTATGGATGCCCAGGATGCTTCAACAGCGGCCTTTAACTCATTTGCATAATAATAATGGATTAGATTTATATCGCGCTTTTCTATTGTTGGATACTCAAAGCGCTCACAGAGAAGTGGGAACCCATTATTCATTCACACCTGGTGGTGGTAAGCTACATCTGTAGCCACAGCTGCCCTGGGGTAGACTGACGGAAGCGTGGCTGCCAGTTTGCGCCTACGGCTCCTCCGACCACCACCAATCATTCATTCATCATTCATTCACCGGTGTGAGCGCCACCGGGGGCAAGGGTTAAGTGTCCTGCCCAAGGACACAACGGCAGCGATGTGGATGTCAATAGGTGGGAAGCGAACCTGCAACCTTCAGGTTTCTGGCACAGCCGCTCCACCCACTACGCCATGCCGCCCCATTATTGGGTTTGGTGTCTTTCAGCTTCTTCTTCACAATACCCCACAAATTCTCTATGGGGTTCAGATCAGGGGAGTTGACAGGCCAATCGAGTACAGTAATGCCATGGTCAGTACACCAGGTACTGGTGGTTGTCGCAGTGTGAGAAGATGCCAGATTATGCTGGAAAATGAAATCATCATCTTCATATTTACAATTTACTTTCCCACCACTGCAGGCAAAAGACTGAAGCTTTCTTTCAGGTAGCTTCACCTGGAAACATCAGTTAACATTTTAACTTGGTGTTTACCCATAGCACCCTCTACTGACCAAACAAGATAATGAAAATTAAATCATACAATAAAAAACATGTTACAACTTTTGCTCCAACAGTACGAGTTCATGGTCGAATCAGCAAATGAACGGAACCTTTAATTACTCTTTTATTTTGAAGTGATTTCCTAAAATCTAATAGCTTTCTGGCAATTTTTTAATGTATAGAGATGCACCTACTATTGTGGCAATTGACTGTTCTCATAAATTCCCTCTATTTCTGAATTATTGTGCCAATAGTGTCACCAAGCTTGTTGCGGATGCTCCTGTAACCCATTCTCGTTTTGTGCAGGTCTACAATATTGTCCTTTGACAGCTTTTCTTTCTTTCCCATGGTGGTAGAGAGATTTGAGTGGAAAAGAGACTCTCTATGACAAGTGTCTTTTGTCCGCATTAAAATTTGCCATCAGGGTACTTTCCTAAATGGAAATGACTCGTTTACTGGTGTGTTTAGGTCAGAATGTGTCCTGGGTGGGTTCAAATATGTATTTACCTCAATCAAATACAAATACATTTTATAACCTTTTTTCTCAATTTAGTTTTTCCATTCTCTAAGCCAGGGGCCACCAACGCAGTGCCTGCGGGCACCAGGTAGCTCGTAAGGACCAGATGAGTAGCCGCTGGCCTGTTCTAAAAATACCAATAGCAGCACTTACCAGTGAGCTGCCTCTATTTTTTAAATGTTATTTATTTACTAGAAAGCTGGTCTCGCTTTGCTCTACATTTTTTATTCTAAGAAAGGCAAAACTCAAATAGAGTTTGAAAATCCAAGAAAATATGGTCTTCACTTGTTTAAATAAATTCATTTATTTTTTTTACTTTGCTTCTTATAACTTTCAGAAAGACAATTTTAGAGAAAAAATACAACCTTAAAAATGATTTTAGGATTTTTAAACAAGTATACCTTTTTACCTTTTAAATTCCTTCTTCTTTCCTGACAATTTAAATCAATGTTCAAGTATGTTTTTCTTTTTGTTATTGTAAAGAATAATAAATACATTTTAATTTAATTTTTCATTTTAACTTCTGTTTTTTCGACGAAGAATATTTGTGAAATATTTTTTTCAAACTTATTATGATTAAAATAAAAAAAAAATATTCGGGCAAATCTAGAAAATCTGTAGAATCAAATTTAAATCTCATTTCAAAGTCTTTATAATTTCTTTTAAAAATGTTGTTCTTGAAAATCTAGAAGAAATAATGATTTGTCCTTGTTAGAAATATAGCTTGGTCCAATTTGTTATATATTATAACAAAGTGCAGATTGGATTTTAACCATTTAAAATTTGTCATCAAAATTCTAAAATTAATCTTAATCAGGAAAAATTACTAATGATGTTCCATAAATTCTTTTTCAAATTTTTTCAACAGAAATACCCTTTTTTTTTTATATATAGATTTATTTATTAAAGGTAAATTGAGCAAATTGGCTATTCCTGGCAATTTATTTAAGTATGTATCAAACTGGTACCCCTTCGCATTAATCAGTACCCAAGAAGTAGCTCTTGGTTTCAAAAAGTTTGGTGATCCCTGGTCTAAGCGTACCATAAAATGATAGACTGTTCATATCTTTCTGGTAAGTAAACCTTTCTGTAAATTGGAATGCGAATATCTACTCTTACCTTATTGGGCCTTTGGAATGTCTCTGGTGTCCTATCAGGCCATCGTTAATGTTGCAAGCTGTTGCAGCAGGAAACAAATTACTGTTGTTTACTGCTTTGTATTTATTTGACATTAGGATCCTCTAAATAGGCTAACCACAATATTAGGAACAGCTCTCAAACGTGCATTTCTGTTGTACAAAGCACAGTAAGATATTTGGTTGTCAAAGTGATATTTATTCTTTCATTAACAGAGTCCAGTGCTGAGGATGGCAGAAGGAGACACCATCTACGACTACTGCTGGTACCCCAAAATGAACTCGATGGACCCAGACTCCTGCTTGTGAGTGCTTTGTGTGGTTTTACCTCTCAAATGGTGAGACATAGTTGATGCGTTTGTGCGGAGAAAAGCTCTCAAATGGTGAGACACAGTTGATGCGTTTGTGCGGAGAAAAGCGGTTAGAGCTCATTAGGAACGTCAAAGTTTTAGCCTTTGTTTTGTCTGCCTAACTCTCCTACGGTGCTTTTTCAGCATGAGTCAGCCCGCAAATGGAGCTTTGTCTTTGTACTGAAAGAACTTTGTCGACCTTGCCGTGCTTAGACTTTTTCTTTTGTAAAGTTTTTATGACATCAGTGCATATGTAGCTGGGGGAAGGCTAAGGACATGTCTGTGAGCTCAGGTCAATTTGTCACGCACACACCACTTCCAAGACCTTCTTTAGTTACTGGACGTGGGGGTGAGTCTAGGGTTTGCTCACCCACCAAGATGGCACACAGACATATCTGTCTTAGAGATGAGGGAACTGAAAAGAAGCTGATAGGAGGTTGTCTTTATCTGCTGAGTTGTACGTACCAAGAGAGAGAAGCTCCTGCGAGGCTGCCCCAGTGGTCGCACATCTTTTAGTCCTTTTAACCTTCTTTTTTTAAATTCACAGTTGTGTACTTTTTCATCAGCTGGCTTTAGTTTGTTGCTGATACAGAGGGGATTCAAGCCTGTGTTACAGCTTTGCGATTTCGGGCCAGGTTGCGGGCATCGTTCCAGGCGAGCAATAGCAGTCCAGCGATTTATAATTGGCCGCTTGCCAGCTCTGAAATAAAGCTGCAGTGGCGTGTCAGCTAATTTTACTCGCTCTCATTGAGCGGCATTTATGTTCAGCCATTTGTTTGGCACCCCACAATTAGAATTAAATAAGCGAGGTTGACTGTCTGGGGATTTAGAATGTTAGGTTCAGGTGGATGAGCACCTGGTCACGATGAATACATGAGTGTAAGCTTTTTGTATCAATGTATATGTTTTCGATAAATACACATTTTGTAATGCTCTAATATAACAAAGTCAAGTTAAGCAGCAACCAGGAAAGGACAATATAGTGACTATACTATAACTATTGTAAAACATCCACCGTTATACTACGATAAAATAATTAAAGGTGAAACAAGTTTGTAAATATTTTATGTCGTGTAACAATAACTGACAACTAAAAATTTGACATCCACAGTCTGGCCAGCAGTAGCCGTGACAACCCGGTCCACATTTGGGATGCTTTCTACGGGGAAGTGCGAGCCAGCTTCCGGCCCTACAACCACCTGGATGAGCTGACTGCCGCCCACTCGCTCTGCTTTTCCCCCGACGGCTCGCAGCTCTATTGCGGCTTTGACAAAACTGTCCGCGTCTTCTACACGGACCGACCAGGGCGAGTCTGCGAGGAGCGGCCCACCATAGGTCAGCCAACGCCCCTCATTTAAAAATAAAACTGTTTTATTTTTGTGGCCTTGGCATATGTCTAGCAATGTGTCTTTTTTTATGCAAAAATCCAGTGTTGCAGAAAAGGTTGTTAAAACAAACAATGAATTTGCAATTTTGCATACGGCATCTGCTTGGTGTCGTTTAAGGACTTTTAAGAAGGCGTTGGCGTGCTGTGTTCAGGGGCAAAAGTGCCTTTAGAGTTAACAAGACGAATATGACGAGAATCATTTTGACAGCGTACCCTAAAACGGGCCAAGAAGAACCAACTTGTTTTGTTTTGTTTTTAGTTACGCACAACAAAAAGGGACATTTAAATGGTTTTGCATGCATATCACACAAAAAGAGGGTTTATGTTTTTCCCTCTAATGATGCGGAATCTCTTTGGTTACGGTCCGATTTTATTTTTTATGAAGTGAGCCACTGTCACTCTTATTTTTGGCTCCTTTGACTCATGATAATGATAATAAACCTCTGCTTTTCTGCCAAAACACATGCTAAAAGGCTCCTCATGGGCGGTTAGCGTAAGTCTAATTGGTAAATAGCAATAAAGCTTTGCCTGGTGTGTGAAATGTGACTTTCTCTCTGCAGTGAAGAAGCAGAGCGGCCAGAACGGCATCATCTCCTGCATCGCCTTCAGCCCCTGCCAGTCGCTTTATGCCTGTGGCTCGTACTCGCGCTGCACGGCCCTTTACTCGTGCCAAGACGGCACCATGCTGACTTTGCTGCCCGCCCACCACCATGGGGGGATAACCCACCTGCTCTTCTCGCCCGACGGCAACTATCTGTACACAGGCGGGCGCAAGGTACGTACACATGGCCAAATTCTGCAACATAATCAGGCTCACTGGCCTTTACCACATTTGTTATACTGTGGATTTACTGTAGTTTTTTGGTGGTGTTATTAATATTTGTATTGTCATGTAGCATATTAAAATTGTTGGAGTGAATCATACAAACTGAAATCCACACCAGAAACGTAAAACAAAGTAAATGGTCTAATTATATTTACATAAATTGCAAAAAGGTTTATGTTAATTAGAAGGAGGCAACAATTGGAGAGGATGTTACTTCACAAATGTCCATACATTTATACGCAATCAAAAGGGGGTGGCCTCTCATGTTTTTTTTTATTAGGACTGTCAAAGTTTACACTAAAATAACGCGTTAACTATAAATTTCAATGACGGCACACATTTTTTTAACGGGCGATTAATGCCCACGTGTCCTTTTTGACCCTAGGCCAGTGCCGTAGCGGGGGTAACTTGGATGTACATGTACTGTACTTTGTAGTGTTATTGTAAAGTTATTTTCTTTACTTTCATTTGTAGTTTAGTACCTTTTGGAAAAAACAATTGTGCTTTATTTTTAAAACATCATCTTTTATTTGTTTTTAACTTAATTTATAATAATAATAATAATAATAGATTGTATTGCCTCCACAGACCCCCGTCACATATTTTCCTGATGGAAAAAGAAAGGAATGCATGGAGTCAGGTTTTATTTTGTGCAATACCAAGAAAATGGCACTGTATTGTTGTAGTTTTGTGTTTTTATGTTAAAGAACTTTGCAAAAACAATTGCAAGAATGTTACTATAAAGGTAACTGGATATTGTTTTGATATATTTGATGATCGATCAATAAAGAGAAATAAATATGTTACATTTAAACAATACCAAAAATTGGTACCATTGAGTACCGGTATCGATTCCCAAGTACCAAGCATGATCATAACAATCCACATTTTGTGTTATTTATGCGTGAAACTGTTCTTTAAACATAGAAATGTAGCTCGTCCTCTGAATGCAAGTGATCCTAAAGCAGGAATATAAATTCTGTATTTCTACAAAATACAAAATCTGGCAAAACAAGAATACACAGTAAGCATTTTTTTTTATTGTCATTAAATCATGTTAGTCCATTTTTTAAAGTTTAAAATACATTTCATTAAAACATATTGATTGCCCGTTCGTAGTGTCAAAACTTGAAAATGATAGGTTTAGAGTACACTTAGTAATGATGGGAAATTATGTATATCTGCGATTAATTTTGAGTTAATGATGGACAATGCGATTATCGTGATTAAATATTTTAATCGTTTGATGGCCCTCTTTTTTATGTAATTTTCTATTCTTTTTATGTTGCATTTGTCCGTACATTGTATTTTGTTTGCTTTTTTTTTTCAAGTTTTTGTAGATTTTGTAGTTTGTATATATTTTTTTTCAACTTAATTTAGTTGATGAGCCGTTGACTGCAATAGTCCGTCGGCCTCTACAGCAAAACCCCTATGCGTTTTACACTGTATATAGCAAGTATGTTGTTCAACTTTAAAGGGGACCTATAGTTAATATTGTCCTTTTTTTACTTTTAATTAACGTTACATAGTTGAATACTTGTGTTAAACAATGCCATTGTTTTAAATCATAAGATTCATGCATTTTGTCGTGAGCTTGCACGCGGTCTTGGAGGCCTCTATTCACGTGGTTTTGCAGTCTGGCTACGTTGTGGCGTCACATTGTCGATGTGGACGTACTTATGTGGACATTAAGTCAAGCTCCTCTGCTTCAGACCATGAGGTAATATTTTCATCTAATCTTGGCATGCGCACAATGATGAAGACGTGCAACATGCAGTGACATATTTTTTTGGAAAAGCAACTTTTTTTTGCAGTGTCTGAATCAATTGAAGAGTGTACAGGTGTGCTTATAATGTGACCGAGTGAATCTGTATAAAGTTTATTTTCACCTTGTCTGGAAAAAGGATAGCGACGACGACTTCAAGATATATTTTGAAGAGTATACCTTTTCAGAAGATGAATTATAATACTTTTGGAGAGGGTAGGGTGTGGTTCCATTTGTAATCAGGGAACTCCTCCACAAACCTACAAACTTCACAAACAGACTCAAACAATGGGTTATAAAAGTGACTGGGGAACATAATTTACACCAAGCCAAGCATATCCAATACATATTACCTTGACTACTGTTTTTCAACCACTGTGCCAGTGGGCCGTGAAATACAGTCTGGTGTGCTGTGGGAGATTATCTAATTTCACCTGTTTGGGTTAAAAATATTTTTTGCAAACCAGTACTTATATCCTGCAAATGATGTGTTGTTGTTGAGTGTCGGTGCTGTCTAGAGCTTGGCAGAGTAACTGTGTAATGCTCTTCCATATCAGTAGGTGGTAGCCGGTAGCTAATTGCTTTGTAGATGTCGTAAACAGCGGGAGGCAGCGTGCAGGTGAAAAAGTGTCTAATGCTTAAACCAAAAATAAACAAAATGTGAGTTCACCTAAGAAAAGGCATTGAAGGTTAGGGAAGGCTATGCACAACTAAACTAAAACTGAACAGGCTACAATGTAAACAAAAACAGAATGCTGGACGACAGCAAAGACTTACTGTGGAGCAAAGATGGCGTCCACAATGTGCATCCGAACCTGACATGACAATTAATAATATCCCCAAAAAGAAAGATAAAAACAACTGAAATATTCTTGATCGCTGAAACAAAGTAGATGCAGGAAATATCGCTCAAAGGAAGACATGAATCTGCTGCAGGAAAATACCAAAAAAAAGAGAAAAAGCCACCAAAATCGGAGCGCAAGACAAGAAGTAAAACAGTGCACACAGGAAAACAGCAAAAAACTGAAAATAAGTCACGGCGTGATGTGACTGGTCGTGACAGTACACCTACTTTGAGACAAGAGCTATTGTGATGCATGGTTGGTTATGGTTTAAATTCCATCCATCCGTCCATTTTCTACTGCTTGTCCCTTTCGGAAGTCATATCCAACAATTGCGACAACGATTTTTTACTGTCAAATGAATTTCATTTTTTAATGATCTCTGCTCTTGATGTGCATTTGGATTCTTTCAATGCAAAAAATGTGCCTTGGCTCAAAAAAGGTTGAAAAACACTGACCTAGAACTAGGGGTGTAACGGTACACAAAAATTTCGGTTCAGCATGTACCTCGGTTTAGAGGTCACGGTTCGGTTCATTTTCGGTGCAGTAAGAAAACAACAAAATATAAATTTTTTGGTCATTTATTTACCAAATTTGTAAACAATGGCTTGATCATTTTAACATTGGGAACACTATAATAATTCTGCCCACGTTAATCCACATTGAGCTGCCTCAAGTTGTTGCTTAGATGAAATAAAATGACACAACTTTTCTTCTACATATAAAAAGCGCAACATTAAACAGTTTCAAGTCAACTCATCATGCTTAATTTATTACAGCATTGGGGAATTCTGTAGTTGATTTTTACTATGTAAATTTTATATTTGTATCAACATGTGATAGCAGGGACTCTGCTATTCAAAACCAGGCTGCTACATTACTAACGATTTATGTAACTATAGCTGAAAAAGTAGTACAATAGCAATAGGAGAGACTATTCATCCCTGAACACCATGGAGTTCTTGTAGGATTTATGATGCACTTACATTATTGTACACTATCAGAGACAGAAACTCTACATTTAATATAATGTCCTTTTTTGCTGATTCAACACACCTCAATCAACACTGTCCGTAACACACACACACACACACACACACACACACACACACACACACCGCAAAATGAGCTAACGTTAAGCTAAAAGCTTATTAGCCTTCACCCTAAACCAGGACTGCGAGTGAGCTGAGCTGCAGATTGTTTCTAGAGGATCAACAGGCTCATAGAAATGTTTAGAAAGTAGTTGACTTGTAAGTGTTTAGTATAGTTTGGGGAGAGTACGCTGCTCACATGCTAAACACCTATCTGCTCGATGCTGAAGCGCTGACGACATGCGCTCTGAATACGCACTGCTGATTGGCTTGTTACTGCTACGGTTGTGTGGGAGGGACAATGCAGGGTGCTGTGTACAAACAGAGACGAAGGCAGAACGGAGCAGAGCAGCTTGTTAAGACTTTAGAATAAGCAGCTACTTCATATGTTCTTGTGGAACTTGTTCACTACTCCTCCGCACCGAACCGGAACCATCGTACCGAAACAGTTCAATACAAATACACGTACCGTTACACCCCTACCTAGAACACAAGGAATTGATCATAGGTGCCATTTAGTTATAGTTTTGGAGTGCATGCTGAAGCGGAAGGGAAAACAAAAGGCCGTCTTTGACCATATGGTCATGCATGAACAACACAACAACAGAAGCAGAACCAATGTTAGTAATGTTGGTAAAAAACTATTTCAACATCAATATTGCCGATGAGTTTATTAAGTGCAACGCACATGATTGTTGACCATATTTGACAGCTGAGCAGCAACATTTTAAAGCGCCTGGAGAGCTACATGCACGCTGCCTGCTCACAATACTTCAAATGCAGCTACTGCCATCTTGTGTCACTGCTGTTAATCACAATCAGAAGTACTTTATTAATGTAAGTGTTTTTTCTTGAACTGGCACTAATCAGAGACCCGGCACGCAGAGACTTGGCAGGTAATTGAAGCATTACACCAATGTTACTCTGACAGGATCCAGAGATTCTGTGCTGGGACATTCGAGAGCCGGGTCAAGTGGTGTTCTCCCTCAAGCGGAACGTGGCGACCAATCAGCGTATTTACTTTGACCTCGATTCGTAAGTGTAAATTTCCCCACCTTGACTCCGCCCTTAAGCGCCTTCTGAGTACATTAAATGCCATCTCAGGTCGGGAAGGTACCTGCTGAGTGGGGACACAGAAGGCATTATATCAATGTGGGACACCAGCGTGACGCCGCCTAATGGCAGTGAGGAGCTACTCCAGCCTCAGCTCAGGTTCCAGGCCCATTGGGACTGCATCAACGGAGTCAGGTATTGCATCATCACAACAACAAAAGTACATTCAATCAATGTCCACACTCCTCTCGCCTCCTATCTAGCCTCCATCCCTTCATGCCGCTCCTCGCCACCTCCAGCGGTCAGCGGCAGTTCCCCTGGCCCAGTGAAAACGAGACTGACTCGTCCTCTGACGACGAGGGCCGCGACACTACCATCTCCGCCGCTACTTCACCACAGGCAAGCCGCCAAGACAACGGGCTGTGTCTGTGGTGGGCAGGGCCATGTGGCGCAGCCTCAGAGGAGCAGCGGGAGCAGAGTGTGACGGTAGCGGATGCCTAAGACGGGCAGAGGTCAGCTTTTTGTGCACAACAGCCCATGCCAATTACAAAGCGGGTAAACGTCCTTCAATAGGGATGCACATGATAACTTTTATGAAAAACAGATTATTTTTTTATTCAAGTTTTTTGTATGTATGTAAAATGCCAAACCTCTTTTTTGTTCTAAGCAGCACCTCATGTTAGTTATGTTAGAGTTTCAACACATTCTAAACCACAAGTGAACCTTCTTTATTTTTGTAAGGAAGTCCCGCTACCCTGAGAGGAACAAGTGGTAGTAAACGGTTGGATGGATGTAAGAAAATCACATACAGTATGTGTAAGCCCACAAAGTCTGTATCCACACGTACTGTACATGGCCAAGTTTTCTGTTTGTGCCCCAAATTTAGGAGTGTATCCATAAGTAAGCACACGCCCTGATTGGAAAGGCATTTTAGCTAATGAGAAGTCAGAGAAAGGTCCCTTTTTAAAGAGGCGTTTCACACATTGCCTGGCCTGCTAATGCAATAATCAAATAATAATTACAAACGGTGCACTTGCAGTATATCTGGTATCATGTGAATGTGGCCTAAAGTTAGATTTTTGACAAAGTATGAACTGTTTATCACAAAACAGCGCTGATGTTTTTAATATTTGCCAGAGGTAGTGCTGTGACAGCTCTCAAATGCATTTACAGTACATAAAAAAAAAGGCAAATCTCTTGACAAACTTGTGTCGCTCTTTATTGAAGACGTGTGTCCACCTTTGCTTGGTGAAAGCAGATGCCTGAGAGCCACATGGATGCAGGCAAAGGGACGAGGGGAGGGAGGGGTGCAATACCCATCTAGATGGAGAGCTGCACTTCTGTGGTGCCTGTTGCTTAGCGACCGTCTCCGCCTCAGAAGGGAATAGCAGGTACAAAGACAACAGGGAGAACAAAAAAATGAAGACAAAAGTGTAATAAAAGATCAACGACTGCTTGCTATGTTCTGTCTTTTCCAATGCCAAGTATTTTATTGCTCCTTTTTTTATAGAGGAAGTTCATTTTTGCCTTCACAATTTGCAACACATAAATTCTGCTCAGAATTCCCAAATTTCCTGTCTCAGTGACCTAGGGGTTCAATATGCATAATATTAGGCACAGAAGCACAATACATCCAAGACAGAGTTTTAAACAAAATCTAATAAATGTTAAAAGGACAGCTTTGCTTAATAGCTTGATATCTTAGCAAGTTTGTCTGTGACATGTTCATGTATTAAAAATAAATTAAATATACGCTTTTTTCTTGAATACCATATTTCCTTGAATTCTTGCCGGGGCACTAATTAATTTAAAACCTCTTCTCACTCCTGCGCTTACCAAAGGCATGCGGTAAAAGTAAGCATACGCTTATTATTTTAAAACCTCTTCTCACTCCGGCACTTACCGAAAGCATGCAGTAAAAAAATAAAAATTTCAGTGTGATGTAAGCTTGGACCTTCAAGCCTACTGAATAGCTCTTAATCTTCTTCCCTTTATGCGATTTCAAATTACCGGTATTGAAATCAGCCTCCTCCATTTTCAAAATGATGACAGGGAAAGTGTCTCTCGTGACGTCAAGAGTTTGACCAGGCGGTAACCCTAAGCATGCGCTAATCATTTTGTGAAGCGAGTTTGACCCAGCAGTTATTCAAGGCAGGCGCATACTATATGCCCTGCGGCAATTCAAGGAAATACGGTATGTAAAAAAAAAAAAAGCTATTATTTAACTATGTAACATTTTTTTGCGTATATTATGTCTTAATGATAGTGGCCATTATTACAGTGGGTTTTATTCAACATGTCAATAATTAATTTGTTCCTAAGTTTAAACTTGATCAAGCTGCTTAATTACTGTAGAGACACACTCATGTAGATATATTCCTGTATGCTTGCATGGACATGTAAGGGTCTGGTCAGCTGGGTTATGCCCCATCTTACCGGTGACTCCATTGGTAAGCTGTATAAAAAATGGATGCCATGTTGAATCAGGAACTTACAAATATGGTACTTTTTTTTGTGTCATTCTAAAAGACCCATCCAATATCATTCTTCAGTGTCTGGCTGAGGCCTGAAGGTTTAATTAGTTCTGAGCCCACCAGGTCAAGGCTTGCATGGAATGGAAGGGATTGACCGCTATCTTGTATTTATTTCACTTGTCAACTGCAGCACCAATAGTGCAGGTCTCTTTCACACCAAGCTTCAAACTGATGGTTCAGTCCCGTACAAGTCTACCATCTTGTCCATGAGGTCCTTTGACAACTTTTTGTATGAAAGCCTTTGTATTGCATGCCAGGTAAATGTGTTGTTATAGTGGTTAGCATATTGTGGGTCTAAATAAATGTGTGTGTGTGTGTGTGTCAGAGTCTGCTACCGACACTGATGCAGTGACACACCAGTGTGTGATCTGCACATCACAAGTTGCAACAACTCCTCACCTTTCCTTCTGTAATACTCCCACATCCCTGTGCATGTGTGTGTGTGTGTGTTGGAGTACAGCAGCATCCTCATCACTGATAAATCTCAGCTGCACATCGTTATCCTTCAGCATCAGTCTGGCCCTGAGCTTCACCATACAACACCTAGCACATACACATGTGTAATGTATTCTACTGTGAGTTTCATTCCCATCATGTGTGTTTCCCTCTGACTCTTTTGTGTTGCAGCATCCCTAGCTTGTTGTGCATGATAGTCACTCGGAGCCATCCCTGGTTTTTTTGTGTGTGTGTGTGTGAGGGGGGGGGGGGGGGGGGTGCCATTGCAGCCACCAGGGAGGCAGAGGATGTAGTCATGGAGGAGAGTTGAAGGTCGGCCCACTAAGTGAGTCCGCCGCTGCAATGATGCTGCAGTTGTAAACATCACATAGTACACACTTGGAACAATATCAAACATTTGGAACAAAAAAACATGTTTGATCTAATTGTTGGAATTATAGCGTCTACATTTTTGGGTAATCATAAAATGGAAAAACACTGAAATACAAATATCCAAATCTCGGAAAAGAAAGTAAAGGACATTTTTTTTCCACAAATATTTTATATTTGTGGAAATATTTTATATTTCTCATCAAAAGGACACAAAAACCTTATTTATTTAGATGCATATTTTTGATTCATAAACGCCAATTAGCAGTGTTTTTTATTTTGCCATTTTTTGTTTTTTGATTTGCATGTGGCACCAGCGACCCCAAAAGCGGAGAAGCGGTAGGAAATGGATGGATGGATGTTGCTGCTTATATTTCTCTGCTACGATGTATGATTGTGGGACATGTCTTTTAATACATTCGTTTGCATCACTTCAGGATTTACTTTTTCTGTGTGTCGGCCAACTTCCTTTGGCGTGCAGTACTCTAGTCCAGCCACATGATGACAGTCGAGCCCCGGATTTGCCATATATCGCCGTGTTGATTCCCCCCCCCCAAGTGAATTCATCCTAAAGACCTTGCCGGACTTTTTCCATTACCTGCTCCTTATTAGTTTATTTTTCTTTTATGTTGTCCTTTTTGACCACATTACGATGAAACTGAAACACTTCCCACAGAGTCCTACCAGGAATGAAAGTATTGGTAAGCACGACTTGTAATACTACGTAAATGCACAAGTGACGCTGGTGCTCTTCCACGACGGGTTTAAATGTTCTTCAGTCTTTTTTTCTTCCCCCCCGTTTTTATTTAAAGATAAACAATACAAAGATTTTATTACACTCCTCCGTTTTTCTTTCCCTTTCCCCTCTCTAAAGTCTGATTGCATTGTGCCGCGTTCACGCTCTCTGCCTGCCAGTCAGGAAAAGGGGATTTGTCCTCCCCCCTCCTCGTGCTCCCTCTCTGGTTGCTTGTGGTGATCCAGTGGATCTTCCAGTGGATCTTCCAGTGTGCTGCGAGCCTCCGAGCAGGTCGGACCGGTCGGATTGTGTCGTGACCGGATCACACATTGGACCTACTCGCTTGTTTTTTTTTTTTTGTAAACGATTTTATATCCCCAATCAAATCACTTTGCAAGTTCACCCCCCCCCCCCTACCGGATCCTTGTGTATGCCAACTGATATCGACACCGACTCTTGGATCTACTGCTTTAATTCCCTACAAAATCCGCTGCAAATTGAGGATTTGTGGATTTTACAAAGCTGCCCCGAGTCAGACATTAAAAGGATTGTGCAGGACTAAAGTGGACATGTGGACTCCGCGTTGCATCCTCTAAAAACTGCCATATTATTATTAGTTTGGTGGCGTGTTGCATGAGGCGAGAAGGTAATGGGAGAGGGCGCACACACAAGAAGAGAGCGTTGTTTGCCTTGCAAGGACTCTCTGCTGGCTTCTTTTGACAACATCCACTGGAGTTCTATTTAAAGTCCTGGACCAGCACCTTTTTCCCTCTGCACCAGGATCACCGATGGCTCACTAGAGTGGAAGACATGGGATGTGGACCAAGATAGTCCAGCTTGGACACTGAGCGCCCATACTGTGTTTTTGCACCTGACCTCTGACCTCCGTCTTTTGGACCCCATCCTCAGCAGCGAGCTGTGGACCTGCAGCTTGGCGTCTTTTTGTCTTATTGCGTCCCGGTTCCGAAGTTGGCTCGACATGGCGTGTCCATGGAGTGGCAATGGACTGTGGGTACTGCTGGTGCTGATACTGGATTTACTGGGAACCACGGCCAGCAGCATGGAGCCCATCTACTGGAATTCACTCAACGAGAGGTAAGCGTCAAAAAAGTACATTCTTATAAATTGTGGAAAAAATTGTATTACCCCTTTTTGCCATAAATGATACGTGCAGCAATTGCATTAATAATAGTGTACTTTTACACCCTTCCCGCTTGAATTTCAACCACATCCAAACACAATGGGTGTAATTGTGTTTCCATTGTCCTCAAATTGTCAGAAATGTGCGCCAATCATTCTCCACATGGGATGAGGGCAAAACTTAAATATTGTACTTTTGTACATTTTCTAGTTTTATTTGCACATTGCCCTTGGAAAATGTACCCTTCTGTTTCCATTGTCCTTGATCCATCACAAATTAGACACATGGTTCCAAAGAGAGACATAATTGTACTCCGATATTTATATCAATGGCGTATTCTAGTGTTTAGATCAGGGGTCGGGAACCTTTTTGGCTGAGAAAGCCATGATAGCCAAACATTTTAAAAAGTATTTCCATGAGAGCAATAAAATATTCTTTAACACTGTGCATTTTTAGGTAAGATCCAACATTTTTTAGAGTATAATATGTCTCTTTTTCTTTTTAATAACATTGTTATTCTGAAGGTAACCAATAATAAATAAAATACTTCTTACCATTAAGGCGACTTCTGGTGCTGCATGGTTTTGCTGATTGCTTACGTGGTTGTTTTTAACACTGTGATGACCATCAGAATTATTCATTACTTATCGTGTTAAGCAATGTCAGCTAAGATTTATCTGAGAGCCAGATGCAGTCATCAAAAGAGCCACATCTGGCTCTCAAGCCATAGGTTCCTTACCCCTGGTTTAGATTGTATGTTTTGGGGCACCTATCTTTGAATATTGTTTATTTCAGAGTTGCATGTATCTTGAAAAGATTGCTTGTATGTCCATAACTTTAAGGATACTAGTAATGGTTTGTGCAGCCCTTTGAGACACTAGTGATTTAGGGCTATATAAGTAAACATTGATTGATTGATTGATAATGTTATTAACTTGTATAAAATGCACACGCACAGAAACGGACTCCAAAAAGTACCCTTAAGGGCCCCTTATCTAGTATGTTTTGCAGTATATTGCTATATATTTGAGGGTTTTGTAAGTCTTTGCACCCTGTTGCATCACTAAAGAGGCTTTTACGTCAGCGCTAATTGCAGTAATACTCGCAGACTCAAAATATCAACATTATTTGTCTTGCTAGTCCAAAATACACCTACGGAGCAGTAAAAGGACAAAAACGGACTTCAATAATAGGAATTATTTAAGCTTTATGAAGAAAGAATAAAATGTAGGTAACTTGCATTTAAAAACATTCCACCAGCTAACCAGTTATTGCACCTGAGATCGGATTATATACAGTATATATATATATTTATTTGTATGGGTTGAGGTACAGTTATATGTAGCCTTAAATATTGTGCTTTTGCAGCTTAACCGTAACACAATATATGTCATGTCGTTAAAATCCTGCTACTGAGCCCCTGTTTGCTTGTAAAGACGCTTTTTTATTGCAACACAACTTGCAGACTCACTAATCTGTTGAGATGTCGTCATGTTTTTTGGCCTGAACATGACAGAAACGGACCCCCGATTCAGTTTTTCCGGTGTAACCGTCCTCTTGGTGACGTGTGTTTACCGAGAAAAAGGTGTTTTTGTCGTCCTCGTGCGAGTGCAACAAGTCTAAGATTAGTGCCGGCGTTTGTCATGCTCCTCACAGTGGAGGCGGGTCGGCTTTTTATTTTTTTAATTTTATTTTATTTTTTCTTCAAAGCTGCTCCGAATTTGTCTCTCTTTGTCCATGGGTGTGGGGGGGAGGTTCATCATCGTCTTAAATAGTGATAGACAAAAGTAGCCGAATGGTGTTTTCTCTATGCACAAGACCTGTGCCAGAAATATAAACCAAATAATAGGAACAACTCTCAGAATGATGCATTGACCTTGTCGAATAATTCTATACGGTTGTGCCTTGGTGGAAGTCTCTTCTCTATCCAGTCTTCCACAAATTCTTTCTGAGCCCCCTGCCCAGGCCAGAGGCTCCTTCAGACGCCTGTTTTATTGCGTCCGTGTGCTGCAGGCTGGTCCCCTCCAGCCTTTCCCGTGCGGGAAGCAACAGTGCATGGGAGCCCCCCCACGGTGGAGCCCAGGCGTGAAGCCTCTAATGAGGGATTTTTTTTTTTCAGTTGTCAGCAGTAGGTTGGAGTCAGCCCACAGGGTTGGACGCTGAGAAAAAGGAGGCTACGTGGGGGTCATTTCCACCGGGGCTAACCGCTAGCGGGCTTTCATGGGCTTTACAGGTGCCTCTGTGCTATTGTTCTCCTAATGGAGTTTAGTGTGAGGTGGACTGGATGGCAATTAGCGGGCAGGGGGCTGCTTTGACGCCACACTCTGAGTCATCTGCAGAGAGGTTGCTCATATATGCAAAGTACAAAGCGGGTTGTATGGCATTGTGTGGATTGACAAAGCTTAGCATTCATACTTAATCAGCTTAGTCCGTCCTCCAGTTTATTTCCTTTTGTACACACACACATTCGTGCACTTTCTCCTCTTTTTTTTCCCCTCCTTGCCCCGCTCAAGTTGTATTAGTAGCCCTTGAATGAAGAACTACGGTATTCCCATATGAAAGTATTTTTCAGCAATGCGAAGAGGTCCCTCGTAGTCGTGTATTGCACGTGTGTGGTCTAAATGTGGAATTTAAACTGTTTCAAAGTGCTTTTAGTAAGTTTTATTGGGAGCATTTTGTGTTTCTACAGCTTTAATGCCAATGGGGACGGCGTGACGAAGTTGGGAGAGTGGCTGTGCCAGCAATCTGAGGGTTACTGGTTCAATCCCCACCTTCTACCATCCTCGTCACGTCCGTTGAGTCCTTGGGCTAGACACTTCACCCTTGCTCCTGATGGATCCTGGTGAACGCCTTACATGGCAGCTCCCACCATCAGTGTGTGAATGTGTGTGTCAATGAGTGAATGTGGAAATACTGTCACAGCGCTTTGGGCTCTTTAAAAAGGGGTAGAAAGGCGCTATACAAGTATGTATCAATCAATCAATCAATCAATGTTTATTTATACAGCTCTAAATCACAAGTGTCTCAAAGGGCTGCACAAACCACAATGACATCCTCTGTAGAGCCCACATTATGGCAAGGTAAAACTCACCCCCCCGGGGACCGAAAGCAATGGATGTCGAGCGGGTCTAACATGATATTGTGTACAAGTACAACTACGTATTTGCCAATTTAATGAGTCGTACTTGTCTGTAATTACTTCCCATACATTTGTCCGTTTTTTTCTTGCAGTATTATATCTATTGTCTCTTTAAAAATTGGTATTTTTCCTTTTAAAATTGTCGTTTTTTTCTTGTCATATTAAAAGGGATCTGCACTTTTTTTTTTAAATATAAAATGCTCAACTTTGAAAATGTTATTCATTTTAAAAAGAGTTGTTTAATTGATAAGGGTCTTCATGGACTTCACCGCCTCTCTCCACATACATCTAACTGAGGACTGACAGAGGTTTTGGCATCGGAGCCTCCTCCAGAGAAAAAACAACCTTTGGACAAACAGTTCTGCTGGTCCAAAGAAGTCATTTTATATCATGAGGGACGGCTCGGCGCTGTTGGGACAGTGGTCGTGCCAGCAGCCTGTGGGTTCCTGGTTCGATCCCCAGCTTCTGCCAACATAGTCAAGTCCATTGTGTCCTTGAGCAAGACACTTCACCCTTGCTGCCGGTGGGTCATGGTTAGCGCCTTACATAGCAGCTCCCGCCATCAGTGTGTGAATGTGTGTGTGAATGGGTGAATGTGGAAATAGTATTAAAGCGCTTTGAGTATCTTGAAGCTAGAAAAGCGCAATACAAGTATATCCCATTTACCATTTACATTTTTCGAACAGACTTCCCACATACTTTTTACATTTTTAAAAAGCATCTAAAAATGTTTCTTAAAAATCCCCAGTCATGTCGTCACTTTGATTAATTTCATTGTTTTTATTTTTTGTCTATTTGTTTTTGACATGGTAAATGTTTTATTGTCCTGTGTTTTTGTTTTTATGTTTTGGGACTTCTGATGTAAATGAGCAAATATGCTATAATCTGGCTCATTTACAATCTGTAAATCAGATTGTTCTTCAATGTGCATTGTCCTAAATAAACCTCTTTCTCACTCTCTCTCTAATGCGAGACAAGAACGCATGTCTTTCTTTTTCTTATGCATTCCAATTTTTAAGTACAGAAAGTATGAGGAGGCTAACAATGCTAATGCGAGTAATCTATCGCTCCCATAAAAAAAAGAAAAAACGCCAGCAAAACCCAGTTTACATCTCGTAACCTGAATACTAACCAAGTATTAGCTATATTGTTATTATAAGCGCTAACGCGGAGGAACTACTTTTAGCGGCGCCATGATCACAGAGCAACTATCTTACGGAGCTATTGTCATACTGAAGTGGTGACTTGCTGCATTCCCTTTGAGTCTGTGAAAGTTTGTGCTTGTTTATAAATCATGCCTCTCACTTGTATAGTTGAACGTTGTGGCTATAAACTGAGAAGGTGGCGTTTTTTACATTCAATTGATACCCTCAGGTCGCAAGGAAAAAAATGAAAAGATGCTCGTTTTGTTTTTTGTTTTGTTTCACTTTCATGAGGATTATGATTAATTTGCGATCCAAACAAGAATCTATTAACATCCAATCAGTCAGCTCCCAGTGAGAGCAGATATTGTACATTAAGTGATTGTTTTATTATATTTTTAGTTTGTATTTCTTGTTCAACCTTTACCAATAAGGCTATTTTCTGGATCTGCTTATAACTCAGCTTCTTCCTCCTTGTATTCAGGCTCAAAAGGAAAAGGTTCTGGACCATCATTTGTCCTTAAGTATTCATCGTTGTTTCTTATAAAGTTTGACGTGATTTTTTTTTCCCCCCTGCTCAGCTATTCAGTCACATCATAGTGTTGATTTAGATGCCCATATTTACTGTGCAGATTTACTTTTAAAAAAGAGAAATGTGGGATACTTCTCTGGTTGCCTTATTTGTATTTTACCTTATTAAATGTATTTATTCAATGTTTGGCAAAGCGGGTCCAGAGCAGGAGGGGATGGAGAGAATAAAAAAGGAAGACAGAGGGGAAATTTTTCACATGATTAGTAGTGTTGTTGTTGAAGGAAATAGCCAACGTAATGCGTTCGTGAAACTAATATGCCGCCGTATGCTTAGAATGATCAAAATACTTAAATATTAAATGCTATTATGAATGTGCTTGTTACTACATTACATGTATACTTACAACATGTAAATAAAACATTCATGGAGGTTTCTGGATGTTTTTTTGAGCTCTTTACTAGCGGAATAAGGCAACTCACATTGCATCCATTGTTATGACTTCTGCCAGCATTTATTTACAAGTTAAAATGCATGAAAAAGGCAACAAACATATATGTGCTTGTCTTACATAAGGAATGCTAACCATGATTTAAAAAAAAAAAAGTGCAGTTCCATTTAAGACATAATTTGTGTTTTTTGTTGCAGTGTTACACATTTGGTTTCCCAAAAATATGTATTTTTCTTTATAAAATTTTAGTTTTTTCATGTCATGATGAAATATAACTGTTATTTCTTGCAGTATTATAATGTTTGAGTCCTAAAAAGATTACTTTTTCCTTGAAAAAATATATTTTTTCATGCACTACTGTAATTTTTGTCTCTTAAAATATATATTTTTCCTTTTAAACACAATTTTTTTCTTGTTTGATTTTTTTTTTTTTTTCAATAGTACAACTTAAAAAAAAGATTTCATAATACAATATGTCATGGTTTCGGACATATTTCTGTAGTTTCCTCACAATGATTCAACTTTAAAAAAAATCTTATTTTGTGTAAATAGCAGACTTTTTTTCTGTATCAATTTTATTCTTGTGAAATTCAGATTTTTCTTCCCCAACTATTGCAACTTAACTCTATAAAATGTGTGTTATTCCTCATATTATTAGAAACAAGTTTTAATATTACAAGAAATACATATATTTTAGTAAATTTTATTTTATCATAGTATAACAACTTTGTTCTTGTAAATTGAAGACTTTTTCTTACCAAAATATTCAATTATAATTTATGTAGACTTTGTTTTTTTCCTCATAGTATGAGAACAAATGATAATATTCCAACTAAATCATATCCAAATTGTGTTTTTTCTCATAAAGTTATAAGAAAAAGTTGTAGTGTTGCAAGAAAAACATGTATAAAAATCACCAAAAATTATTCCCAAGCGCGTCCAACGCTGCTGCTCACTCCTCCCCTCGCCTCCCAGGGGGTGATCAAGGGTGATGGGTCACATGCAGAGAATAATTTCGCCACACCCAGTGTGTGTGTGTGTGTGACAAACATTGGTACTCTAACTTTAACTTTATATTATCGTAAATGCTATTTTTTCCTCATAGAATAACAACTTGATTATTGTAAAAACATGACGTTTCTTTTCAAAATATTTCATATCATGTCATAATATGAGAAATTGGTATATCACAAAAAAAACATATATATTATCGTAAATGTTATTATTTCTACTAGTATAAAAACTTTATTATTGTAAAAGTCTAAATTTTCTCTCCAAAATATTACAACTTAACTGCTGTAAAAAGTCAAACATTTTCCCACTATAGTAAATTCTTAGTCTTTTAAATCCTTTTCTTTCAATGTATAAAGAGTATATGATGTTGTAGTTTTTTATCATTTGTGTGCGTGAATGTGTGTACGCGTGCATGCGTGCGGCAGAATTTGCAGTGCAAGTACATTTTACGTCCTTTTATTTACACACACAAACCCTTAATACGGCCTTCATTTAGGACTCCAACCATATGTGTGTCATCCACTATTTTATATATGTATACACCGTAACTCTGCACTTCTGCAACACAATAGATGCCATGTATCACACACAACATCGCAACATTAAGTAGTGGGCCAGGAGGATGTGAACGTCAGCAACACTCGCATAGCCGTGTTAGTTAGGTGCAGTGCGAACAATACAGTCTCATTGTAACAGCGACAAGTTAGCATATACAGTACACGCCAAAAGCTTGGGTACACCTTCTCCTTATTCAATGCGTTTTCTTTTTTTCATGACTATTGACATTGCAGATTGTCACTGAAGGCATCAAAACTATGAATGAACGCAAGTGGACTTATGTACTTTACAAAAAAAGGTGAAATAAATGAAAACATTTTTTATATTCTAGTTTCTTCAAAGAAAGCACACCTGTGAAGTGAAAACCATTTCAGGTGACTGACTACCTCTTGAAGCTCATCGAGAGAATGCCAAGAGAACAGTAATCAGAACAAAGGGTGGCTATTTTGAAGAAAATAGAATTTATAACATGTTTTCAGTTATTTCACCTTTTCTGTCAAGTACGTAACTCCACATGTGTTCATTCATAGTTTTGATGCCTTTAGTGACAATCTACAATGTAAATAGTCAGGCCAATAAAGAAAACGCATTGAATGAGAAGGTGTGTCCAAACTTTTGGTCTGTACTGTATGCTGAAGAAAAACAACATCATCAATCTTACAGTGCCCACATTTGTATCTAACTGAGGGTTACCAGAACTTTAGGCTTAGTTTTAAGATGTGTAGCAAAGCCTTTTTACTAAGTGTTTACCCCAAGTTCCCACAGCCACTTCTCAGAACCTTGCATAAAACCTCATGATGTCTCAGTACCTTTTATAGCAGACCTGGACAAATTAAGGCCCAGGGGCCACATGCCCGTTAAGCTTTTCAATCCGGCCCGCCGGATATTCCCAAATAATAATTTTATATCTTTAAGATGGAAACTGGAGCTGCCATCATGATGTGTAGTGATGTTTTCAAATGACCGTAAGTCTTCATCTATATAAAGTATTTCAATGGTTGGATATACTAGTTACTATGGTAATCTTATTAGTTACTATGGTAATCTAATTAGTTGCTATGGTAATCTAAGTCACAGCAGCTCAGATGAGGCACTAAGCAGTGTTGGCGTGGATTGTTTCCACAAAGTGTTTCCAGAACGAGCCTGAAATGCGGGTGTCAGGGACAGACGCGGGAGGAGATTTTTACAATAAAGTTCTAAAGCTTAGTGATATATCCCATATATCAGATTGGAGGTGGGTTTATTTTTTTTTTACCCTTTGCATTCATATTTTGCTGTGTTTGTTGCCTTTTGCTTGATTATGAAATATGTCGATGAGAGGGGACGTGACGTTCATATGTTGTCAATATTCAGTATTTTATCGTTCATCGTTAATATTGTAAAACCCACATTCTTTATTTTAATGTACATTCTGCGTGTCTCATTCGGTAAACATATTTAAAATTCCATTCCGTTTTCAAGGCGGTCTGTCGTAACGTTTTTAGCATTCAGACATTATCCTGGGGTTTTGTAATAGTGTTCCTAAAAATAGATATAGAGGCCCCGGACACATTTTTTTCTCTAAATTTGGCCCCCCAGTCAAAAATAATTGCCCAGGCCTGTTTTATAGTGTGGATAAAGTCTCCACATAGAGCTCCCTGCCGCTACACACACACACACACACACACACACACACATGCATGTTTTGTAGTGCTGCAGCAGTCCAAGTCCATCACATGTGCGCCTCACGTCTGGTGGGTGCAGCAAATGGACTGTCTCATTGTTAACCTCCGCTCCTCGGCCCGATGCGCTGCTTTAAAGCCGCCCACCTGCCGACCCCCCACATCCCCCGCCCCCCGACCCCCATCTCAAGAGCTGCCTCCTCCCTCTTCTTACTTTTCCTTCCATCTTTCTTTCCACTTTTGTGAGCAACCCCCCCAGCTTGTCTTTCAGACTCTTCTCTGCTGTTATCTCCACCTTCGCATTCCCCTCCTCATTCAACACCACCCCCGCCATGTCCCGTGCAGTGACCAGACGCCACAAATTGGGAACATGTGTCACATCCAGGGAGTAATTAAGCGACGCCAGGAGCCGGCGATGTAACCAATATGTGTGTTGGAAGTGATGGGGATGGGACACCACTCATATTCGGATTGATTCCTGCAGTGGAAATAAATGGTGGGTTTATTTCCGTTATCAAATATTAGAAAATTATAATTCCTTTTCGGTTTACAAGGGATTTTTCCAAGACGTTCCAACAGTAACATGTGTGCTTGGACCTGTTTATGAAAGATGTTTGAAAAAAATTGACCTTTGAAGACGTGACTTTTTGGGACGTCCATCATGAAGCAAAAACCTCCCTCTTATGGGCGTAAAACTTTGACTCTCTCCTAGCTCAATGAGCCTGCTCCCTGTACACAACCAGCGCTTTGTAAACAAAACACAAAAAAGCACAAAAAAAAGCAGGCTAAGCTACACATCTTAAATCAATCAAGCTTTATTGCAAACTCCAACGCCCAAGTAGACATACAATCACATACAGTGGGGCAAAAAAGTATTTAGTCAGCCACCGATTGTGCAAGTTCTCCCACTTAAAATGATGACAGAGGTCTGTAATTTTCATCATAGGTACACTTCAACTGTGAGAGACAGAATGTGAAAAAAAATATCCAGGAATTCACATTGTAGGAATTTTAAAGAGTTTATTTGTAAATCATGGTGGAAAAGAAGTATTTGGTCAACCATTCAAAGCTCTCACTGATGAAACGAGGGTTTGTCTCAAAATCTCACGATAAAAGGCCCCATTCATTCTTTCCTTAACACGGATCAATCGTCCTGTACCCTTAGCAGAAAAACAGCCCCAAAGCATGATGATTCCACCCCCATGCTTCACAGTAGGTATGGTGTTCTTATGATGCAACACGGTATTCTTCTTCCTCCAAACACGATGAGTTGAGTTTATACCAAAAAGTTCTATTTTGGTTTCATCTGACCACATGACCTTCTCCCAATCCTCTGCTGTATCATCCATGTATCCATTTTGGTATAAACTCAACTCATCGTGTTTGGAGGAAGAAGAATACTGAGTTGCATCCCAAGAACACCTTAACTACTGTGAAGCATGGGGGTGGAAACATCATGCTTTGGGGCTGTTTTTCTGCTAAGGGTACAGGACGATTGATCCGTGTTAAGGAAAGAATGAATGGGGCCTTTTATCGTGAGATTTTGAGACAAACCCTCGTTTCATCAGTGAGAGCTTTGAATGGTTGACCAAATACTTATTTTCCACCATGATTTACAAATAAATTCTTTAAAATTCCTACAATGTGAATTCCTGGATATTTTTTTTCACATTCTGTCTCTCACAGTTGAAGTGTACCTATGATGAAAATTACAGACCTCTGTCATCATTTTAAGTGGGAGAACTTGCACAATCGGTGGCTGACTAAATACTTTTTTGCCCCACTGTACAGTATATATAACAAACAAAATACAATATAAAAGGCATTATCACTTACTATTAAAAACTGTGCTTATGCATATTCAGTAAAAGGCATCTAAAAAAAAAAAAATCAGCAAAAAAATAGATATACTTTTAAAATGTGTCCACACATTCTATAAAAGGCAGAGATACCAGCGTTTCGATACATAGGATTGGTGCCTAACTGAACTACACCTAGGATAAGTTATCTGAATAATATGATCTGCCTGTCACTTAAAAACATGGGTATTGTAAGTTGCATCATGTTGTTTTTATTCAGGGAATAGGCTAAATGTTGCTGTTAAAATGTAAAAAAAAAAAAAAAAAAAAAAGCAGGCTTTGCTACAGATCTTAAACTATAGAAACCACTGCCAACTCTTTCAGTCATCTACATGTGTGGATGTTGTAATTCACATCATGTTGTTGCTATTCAGGCAACAGGAGCATGACGTCGCTGTTAAAATGTGAGTGTAATGTTAGCAGTACTGTTGCTAACATAGCTATGCTAACGTTGCTAAAGATGGTGTACTCCTGTCCCACTCCTTAATGTCATGTGCTTTATGGCATCTGTTATGTTGGACGAGTGCAAAGTTCCAGTGCATCTGTAAAATGTTGAGGAAGTGCAAAATAGCACTTGTTGGAGACACACACCCATCTTATTAGCATTAAAGCTACAAACATACAAAGCCACATTTTGCCCGTAGAGCTTATGAAAGTCTAAACTCCAGCATCAAGGCTAGATTTTGGTCAACAGACTTTCAATACACTATTGTGGGACCAATGAGAATTATTTAAAGGTATTATAAATATAATATCAATAGAACTTCAAATGTGAATTGCAATTTTGGGGGAATTTTGCCTACACAATCTCTACGTAAGACAAGAACACATGAGTTTAACTTTTTTTTAATGCATTTTAATTTGTAATACATGGCAAGTAAGAGGTGGCTGACTGTGCGTCTAATGAATGTCATCTATTGTGCCCTCTAAAAAAACATCTGTACATCTATTGATTGTTGTATTATATTCCTAATTTGTGTTTCTTGTTTAGCATTTAGAAATATGGCTACTGGCTTGATCTGCTAATCACTCAGTTTCTATAACTTTTAGCTCATACTCCGCATATTTGGGCTCAAAAAAATAAGGTTCTGGATCATCATTCGTCCGGAAGTAGTCATTGTTGGCTCTCGTGAAGTCTGCCATGATTTGTTCAGTTCAGTTCTGTTCCACTTCATTTCGAACTTGCCTACGATACAATGTAATGCATCACACAATTCCAGTTGTTTTATTACAGCACGTCCGAAAAGGAGTAGGAAGAAGCAGAGCTTATTTAATCCTACCCCTTTTCATACCATAGCAATTTTATCCAATTTCCTTGTTCTCTGTAAGAGAACAGTGAACAAACAGATAAATAATAAATAAATAATATACCATTGTAAGCAAATCAATATTAAACACATAAATAATGTTTGTCTGAATAAAAAAAAAAGACAAAAAAAGGATTCATCATAATTCTTGTTCTGTGTACTTTGTAAACACTATCTCATCCTCTGTATATTCAGGTTCAAAAAATTAAGTTCTGGATCATAATTTTGAAGTACCAAGTACTTTAAATTTGTAGCAAAATTTGTCCTCTGCATTTGACCCATCCCCTTGTTCACCCCCTGGGAGGTGAGTTTATCCCAAAGTAGTCATTGTTGGCTCTCGTGAAGTCTGCCATGATTAGTAGTGTTGTTTTTTTAAAAGAAAGAGCAAAAGTTGTGATGCGTCTGTGAAATGAATATCCCGCCGTATGATTAAAATGATCAAAATAAGTAAATATAATGTTATTATGAATCTGCCTGTTACTACATTACATATATACTGTACCTGTAGCGTGTATATAAAACAATCTTTGATGTTTTTGGAGGTTTTTTCGGAGCACTTTTTGGGCGAATCCTATTACCTCCATTGTTAGCCACCATGTTATTGAAGTAAATTACGAGTTAGAATTTAGAAGAAAAAAAAATAATTTAGAAAAAAAAAAAAGAAAACGTGTTCTTGTCTCACATAAAGTTTGTAAATGATAGGCACAATTCCACAAATCGTGCACTTCCCCTTTAACTTGCTTTACAAAAGTGTTGATGAGTCAGTCTAATTCCCATAATGTGCAGAAGTAGATAAGATGATGTCACAGTAAGTCCTTTTGACATGACGTGTCCTGGTGGGTGTCGCCGCTGTTTGATTCCATCCTGTGTTCATCTCTTATCTTAAATGAATTCTACCGGGGACCACTTTTTTCCCCCCGATGGCTGGCTCGTCACTGGCGGTGACTTGTAATACAACTACCCCCCATAATGCCCACCCGCCGAGATGCTACATCCTAGTTAAATCCCCCTTCCCTCCTTCTTTCCACTTGCTCAATTATTCATTAATCGCCTGCTAATTGGCAGTGGATAAAAGGCGCCTGAACTAGGCTAAGGGTTTTTTTTTTTTTTTTTACTGACAAACAACAGCAACAAAAATATACAACACAGGAGATTTTACTAGAAATCCTGAAGTCTTTGATTACATACATGTCGAAGACATAAGGCCGTTAACTGAATGTCGGTCACATGATCCAATAAGTAGAAGAAGAGAAGAAGCCTTACGAGCTCAAGTGGGTTAGAGGTGACCTGGTGACCTATTGACCTGTTAGGTACGTGAATAGGTTTGTGTGTGTGTGTGTGCGCGCTGGAGAGCATTAAACACACACGAGTGAGCCCCAGACTGTAAACACACGTGAGAGATGAAAGAATTGGCAGGCCGGCTCATTATTTGGCAGGATCACAACATTAGGAACACCTGCACCATCTAATGAGATCCAGTAGGATAGCGCTGCGTTCATTCTGCTCCCCGACCCCTCCCAAAAGAGACGCTTTCCTTTTTTATTTGCACGGCACTGATAACTCCTACTCATATTTTCATATGATTGACGGCGTCATTCAAAAGTGAGCAGTTGTCTGTTTATTGCCTGGAATTCAATAATCTAGCTGTACCTAATGAAATGTCCAGCCAGTGGATGCATGTTCTCCCCGCCTGAAGGGGTAGGGAGAGTGTAGAAGGGGTCACATGTGTCCCGCCAATGCTACACACAATCACACGCACACACACACACACACACACTCACACACACACGCATGCACGCACACACACACACGCGCACGCACGCACAGGCCCCTCATTAACTTGCATCTCAGCACACTGCGCCTAAGCGGGATCATCCAATTCTCCTGGCAGTTTTTGGACCAGGTCGACCTTTGTCTTCTGAGGGTGACAGAGAGAAGACAGAAGTGTGCGTGCGTGCGTGTGTGTGTGTGTGTGTGTGTGTGTGTGTGTGTGTGTGTGTGTGTGTGTGTGTGTGTGTGAGAGGGTTTGAGTGTAAACGGGCATAAGTACAACCCAGTTCTTCGGTTCATGTCCCCCCTCTTGGCCCAAAATGGTTCCGTGACAGACTGACCCCTGAGTGGCGTCAGAAGGCGAGGACACATTTGACGGGGCAAAGATAGAAAAAGAGCAGGAAGTGCGGTCAGTTGGTTCTGGGAGAGCGCGGTGGGCTCGGGGGGCGTAGACGGACAGAGTGAGTGATTGTCTTCGGGTCAGAACCGCAGCGAGCTGCTTCCTTCCTGCCCGCATGCGACAGAGTAAACCTCCGATTCCTCACGGCTGACACCTCCCATCACATTCGACCCCGGGAGGTCCGACCCGGTGAAACCCAATACTTTTTTTGTGGCAGAACCGGGCCTTTGATCAACTCTGCTTGAAGCCCTCAAAGGGCTGGCAGCTCTGTGGTTGTGTGGTATGACAGCGGTCCCTGAGATAACCTGGGGGGAAAATCATTCTCAAAATACATAAAAAAAATGATATTACTATTTGGACAAATTTGCTTGACAGTATATTGACCTACAAATTATTGCAGGTATAATAACGCTATTATTGCCATTATTTTTATGAGACCAAAATTAACACGATAATACATAACTATGGGCAGCACAGTGAAACGGGGGTTATTGCATGTGCTTCACAATACGAAGGTCCTGAGTAGTCCTGAGTTCAATCCTGGGCTCGGGATCTTTCTGTGTGGAGTTTGCATGTTCTCACCGTGAATGCGTGGGTTCCCTCTGGGTACTCCGGCTTCTTCCCACCTCCAAAGACATGCACCTTGGGGTAGGTTGATTGGCAACACTAAATTGGCCCTAGTGTGTGAATGTGAGTGTGAATGTTGTCTGTCTATCTGTGTTGGCCCTGCGATGAGGTGGCGACTTGTCCCGTGTGTACACCGCCTTCCGCCCGATTGTAGCTGAGATAGGCTCCAGCACCCCCCGCGACCCCAAAAGTGGTAGGAAATGGATGGATGGAATACATAAATACAAAATTCCTGCAGAAATGTTGATGGGCCTGCTACCTGTGTCCTGGACCTCTGGCCAGGGGTCGGTGGAAGCCGCCGTACTTATTAGATGTGCCGAGTGTCTGAATCCACGAGTTTAGGAGTAACTGTATAAAATGAGCCATAGAGCTAGCCAGAAACATTAGCATGTTTACATAAAAATGCTTACACTCAGCACGTGTGTTAACAATAGCATGATAACAGTCAGCATGTTTCATATACCAAGTTATTTGACTCAAAGGTGTATGGCTGCGTATATAGAACAAAAAGTGTAAAATTAGATAACAAAGGTAGCAAGTTTAAATTAGCTTGCTATCATGCTATTGTTTGCATGCTGTACCAAGTAATAGGACTCTGGGCTGAACGGTTGCAAAACCAGCTAAAAAAGTTAGCATGCTAATAATGTTAGCATACTAGCAAGCATGTATAACCTTTCAAATGCAATAAACTTATATTTCCCATATATTTAAACATTGTAATTGGAATTAAAACGTTTACATCTCCAAGATATATAAACCAAAAATAATAACAATAACATGCTTTGTCTGCGAGCAAACTTTTGCACTTGAATACAAATCACAACCAAAAGCAATAACATATGCTCAGGAGAGGTTGTAGGCTCTTAAATAAAAGTTAAAGTTAAAGTACCAATGATTGTCACACACACACACACACACACACACACACACACACACACATACTAGATGTAAGAACCAAAACAATAAATCAACTGGCTAAATAAAGTATTGACTAACATAGCACTTCAATATTGAACATGTAGGCAGAGGTAGAGTTCTATTTTACTTAACTGACAATCAACTGAGGACCTGTTTTAACAAAAGTGCAGAGTAACAATATAAACCCTACAGTATGAGCAGATGTAATAACGCAGGGGTGTCAAAATCATTTTAGATCAGGGTCCACTTGAAGAAAAATCTACTCCCAAGTGGTGCGGACTGGTAAAATCACGGCACAATAACTTAAAAATAAAGACAACTTCAGATTGTTTTCTTTGTTTAAAAATAGAACAAGCACACAAATTGTACAAATCATAATGTTGTTGTTTTTTTCATCAGTCAACTCATTGGTGTTAATTTTCAATCTATCAAGATGAAAACATTATATCAAAATCAAATTACAGGAGGTTATTTTTGAGGTGTGATTATTTTCCTTGACTGATGTACTAACATCATTGTGAAGACTCTTCTTCGGCATGGTAATGCCGGTGTAGTTTTCCCGTGGATGCGTCGAAGCAGAACACAGCAAAGGTAAGATATAAGGTATTTATTTAATAACAAAAGTCTATGAACAAAAATACTGGTGTAAAGAGAAAAAGTAAACAAAAGACGCTAGCGTGAAAGCTAGGATAAAACAAGGAAAACTAAAACTTGGTACGAGGACACAAAAGAGTAAACAAAACATTTAGCATGAAAGCTAGACAATAAAGTGGCTTGGCGTGAGAGCTAGCGAGAAAATACATACGAATGATGAGAGTCGTCACTGATGCGCGTGGGCAAATTAGGATCCGAGAATGAGTAAACAGAAAAGGTGAGCTTAAATAGGGGGGTGAAAATTAGTAGCAGGTGTGCGGGGCGAGACTAACAGGTGGACTGATGTGTAACCATAGTGATGGACAAAAACAGGAAATAAACGGGTCAGACTGAGAATGAAAAAACAAACACGTGAAGATCTGAGCAGCAGATCGCAACAGTATTCCCCCCCAACAAAAGACAGATACCAGATGTCTTAAAAAACAAAACAAAAACTTGAACCCCCTCCCCAAAACCAGAAAGTTCACAAACGAAGGGAGGGCGGAGGGAGTCCACGGTGGAGGGTCGCCAGATCGCATGTCCCCGAATCCACCGAGGACACATCATGTGGCGGCGGCGGGTGGAACGCTGCTGCCGAAAAAGTTTTGGCGGGCGACCTCGAAAAGGCCACATTAGTGGCCGCCTCGCAGGATGAGGTGCCCGGCGAGGCGGACGACCCGGGCACGGCCACATCCGTGGCCGACATGGAGGAGGGAGTATCTGGCGAGGAGGATGACCTCGCAGAGGCCACGCCCGTGGTCGACGTGGTGGGCGACGCCTCAGCACCGAAATCCCAGCAGGCTTGGAAGCAGCAGACGAGGGTGCGGGGACTGCAGCCAAAGCAGGCCCGAGTGCAGCTGGCGAGGATGATGCGGGTGCTGCAGCCGCAGGAGTCGTCGGAGGCGGCCTGGGAGCCGCAGGAGTCGTCGGAGGCGGCCTGGGAGCCGCAGGAGTCGTCGGAGGCGGCCTGGGAGCCGCAGGAGTCGTCGGAGGCGGCCTGGGAGCCGCAGGAGTCGTCGGAGGCGGCCTGGGAGCCGCAGGAGTCGTCGGAGGCGGCCTGGGAGCCGCAGGAGTCGTCGGAGGCGGCCTGGGAGCCGTCGGAGGCGGCCTGGGAGCCGCCGGAGGCGGCCTGGGAGCCGCCGGAGGCGGCCTGGGAGCCGCAGGAGTCGTCGGAGGCGGCCTGGGAGCCGCAGGAGTCGTCGGAGGCGGCCTGGGAGCCGCCGGAGGCGGCCTGGGAGCCGCAGGAGTCGTCGGAGGCGGCCTGGGAGCCGCAGGAGTCGTCGGAGGCGGCCTGGGAGCCGCAGGAGTCGTCGGAGGCGGCCTGGGAGCCGCAGGAGTCGTCATCGACGTGAATGCAGGCGTAGTCGTCGGTGGTGCTGGTGTGGGTTCCAGCCCCGTCGTCGACGCTGGTGTGGGTTCCAGCCCCGTCGTCGACGCTGATGTGGGCTCCAGCCCCGTCGTCGACGCTGGTGTGGGCTCCAGCCCCGTCGTCGACGCTGGTGTGGGCTCCAGCCCCGTCGTCGACGCTGGTGTGGGCTCCAGCCCCGTCGTCGGCGGTGCTTGGCGGCGCGGAGCTGGCACCGGTGCTTGGCGGCACGGAGCTGGCACCGGTACCTGTCGTGGTGCTGGTACCGGAGTGGGCTCCAGCCTTGGAGTTTGTGCTGGCGTGAGAACCAGTTTAGAGTCTGAAACTGGCGTGAGAACAAGGCTAGAAACATTTTCTGGCGTGAAAACCAGGTCAGAGTCATGTGCTGGTGTGAGAACCAGACTGGGAGCAGGTGTCGGCTTCAGCCGAGGAGCAGGTGTCGGCTTCAGCCGAGGAGCAGGTGTCGGCTTCAGCCGAGGAGCAGGTGTCGGCTTCAGCCGAGGAGCAGGAGTCGGCTTCAGCCGAGGAGCAGGAGTCGGCTTCAGCCGAGGAGCAGGAGTCGGCTTCAGCCGAGGAGCAGGAGTCGGCTTCAGCCGAGGAGCAGGCACAGGGGTCTGCCGAGGAGAACTAGGGGACTGGCTGTGAGCAGGACTAGGACTATGATGAGTGATAAGACAAACACTAGGACTCGGGCAAGGACTTGAGAGAGGACCAGGACTTACAATCACACTAGTGCTTTGAGAAGGGCTTGGGCAACGACCAGGACTTACAGTCATACCAGGGCTTGGGCAAGAACTAGGACAAACGGTCAAACTAGGGCTTGGGCAAGGACTGGGACTAACAATCAAACTGGTGCTCGGGCAAGGACTAGGACAAAGACTAGGACTTACAGTAACACTGGGGCTCGGACAAGAACTTGGGTAAGGACTAGGGTTCGGACTAAGACCACGAGGGGAATCAGTACTAATATTACAAAGGCAAGAAACAAGACTCGGGACCGGACTCGAAACAGGACTCGGACTACGGATCAGTCTACGAGTGGAACTAGGACTACGACGACTACGAGAAAAACTAGGACTACAACTAGAATCAGAACGGAAACTCGGACCAGGACTTGGACTACGACTCAGTCTACAAGTCGGTCTACGAGTAGGACTAGAGCATGGGCTACGAAGAAGGCTGGGACTCGAACTCTGAGAGAAACCGTGACTAAAACTAGAACTAGGGCACGGACGGAACACAGGTGGAGGAGGTCTAAGAGGGCGTGACTTGACCGGGGAGAACACCGGTGGAGGAGGTCTAGGAGGCCGTAGTGGCTTAACAGGTTTAACAGGGGTAAACACCGGTGGTGGAGGTCTAGGAGGCTTAGTAGTAATACTGGCCCTCCCCTCAAGACCCGGATTCCAGACGGGGTCCCGTTGGATAGAGGCTGACCGTAAGGGCGGGCGGTGGGAGGTTTGGAGGAGGGCAGACTCCACCCCATTAGTCTGTATGAGGAGAGGATTGTTCTGAGCAGCAAGAAATTTTTCCTCCAGCTCCAGTTCAATCAAAACTCTCCTGTACCACTCGTCCATCCAGGCAGGACTATATTTTTCTAGGTCAGTTTCAAAATCAGGTGACGTGGGGGTAGGACGTGAAATAGGCTGAGATGTGGGCGGGGCCAAAGTAATGGGAGGCTGATCTTGACAATTAACAATATACTGAGGATGACTAGAATCAATATAAATGTCCTGATACTGTGTGAAAGTATTATTACTGTCCAAGTTTTTGGAAAATGGCTGAGATATATCGTCCACAATAAAAAAATCTTCTGAAAAAATGTCATCAACAGAGGCCGGTGTTGCGTCACCGGTGGGCGTTCCCCAAATGACGTCATCGCTTGTGTCAGAAAAAGTGTCATGGCAGCTTAAGGAATGATTTGAAAAAAAACAAGCAGGATTACCGGTAATGACGGGTGAATCCTGGACGGGGTGAAACTTGCTGTGTCCATGGGGAGGAATAAGTGGTGCTGGAACATTACTGCCGCGCGGGGGACCTCTCCACTGGACCCCCCGCTTCTTCGGGGCAGCGCGAACGGCTTCGGAGGAGACTTCAGGCCCACAGTCGAGTCTTTCCTGCTCCCAAGCCATGAGCTCCAACCACAACCCTAAGTCGAAGGGTTCCTCCCGTGGTTTCGACGCGGAAAAACAACTTGATGCTCGGATCCTACTGTGAAGACTCTTCTTCGGCATGGTAATGCCGGTGTAGTTTTCCCGTGGATGCGTCGAAGCAGAACACAGCAAAGGTAAGATATAAGGTATTTATTTAATAACAAAAGTCTATGAACAAAAATACTGGTGTAAAGAGAAAAAGTAAACAAAAGACGCTAGCGTGAAAGCTAGGATAAAACAAGGAAAACTAAAACTTGGTACGAGGACACAAAAGAGTAAACAAAACATTTAGCATGAAAGCTAGACAATAAAGTGGCTTGGCGTGAGAGCTAGCGAGAAAATACATACGAATGATGAGAGTCGTCACTGATGCGCGTGGGCAAATTAGGATCCGAGAATGAGTAAACAGAAAAGGTGAGCTTAAATAGGGGGGTGAAAATTAGTAGCAGGTGTGCGGGGCGAGACTAACAGGTGGACTGATGTGTAACCATAGTGATGGACAAAAACAGGAAATAAACGGGTCAGACTGAGAATGAAAAAACAAACACGTGAAGATCTGAGCAGCAGATCGCAACAATCATGTGGTTTATTTTGTACATATGTATCATCATCTACAAAGATACAAAGAATTACCTTTGCGACATCCAGTGGACACATTTAGAACAGCTGATTCTTTCATTCAAAAATTTCAGGTAAATTTTTATACTTCGCAAACTCATCCCGCGGGCCGGATAACAACTGTTCGCGTGCCTGATCCGGCCCCCGAGCCGTACATTTGACACCACTGTATTAACAGGTCATATGCAAAACAAAATGAAGTCTGGGAGGATTCCGAGTGAGGAAACACCGACATGATATAACAAATATCTGTCAAACGTTTGCTACATGTTTAGAAATGCTAGTTTTAGAACAATAATAAATGGCAGCATGTCTTTGGCGATGTATTCGACCACACCTCCTGTGAGCGCACACTATATGGCACTATTTTGTTTACACTTTACACTCAAATGCGGCGCGAGCATAGACTGTCGAGTGGTTTTATTTCAAGTGGCAGTGCAGTTTTGTTGAACTCACACACATAAGAGGGTGGCACATACTGCGTAAAATACATTGGAAAGTTGGCATTTGAGTAAATGTTGCAGGTAGATCCTTTAATGACGACAAGATGATTTGTCCCCTTCTTTTTATTCCACTATGGTACAAAGACGTGTTGCTGCTGAGAGTGACGAAAAGCGTGAATGCTATCCAAACATGCACATGGCAATTTAGAGACTCTGGAATAACTCTGGAAAACTACAAAGTACACTACAGTATATAATACTTGCAAATGAGACTCAGAAGTGTAAGAAAACAAGCTATAACAACAGGACAGCACAGTTATAGTTATTACTGTAAAATGTTAAATAAAAAATAAAAAATTAACATTTATTAATACATGAATACACACTAAAGTGCTGACAATTGGTATCGATAAATACCGGTGTCGATTTCAAGTACAGGGAATTGGTACTGTATTGACTCAAATATGTAGTTACCCATCCTTAGTATTAATACTAAAGAATAGCTACAGGATGTAGTGCAAAAAGGAATCACATATCCTCCAAGAGAAGCATTCCTGCTGTTTTTTCGACTCTTTAAAGAAGGGCTATTCAACTACATAATGAAGGAGGGCCACAGTTTCAAGAGCCCAAGCGCTCAGGGGCCAGACACCAAAAAGTGGATGTTTCGTCATGAAGTGCCTCTGCAGGTTATATTTTTTTGAGACTGTGTTTACTTAATTGCAAAGTACCTGATTTTTTCGGAGTATAAGTCTCTCCGGAGTATAAGTCCCACCTGCCGAAAACGCATAATAAAGAAGGGGAAAAACATATATAAGTTGCAGTTTTGGGAGAAATGTATTTGATAAAACCCAACACCAAGAATAGAAATTTGAAAGGCAATTTAAAATAAATAAAGAATAGTGAACAACAGGCTGAATAAGTGTACGATATATGACGCATACAGTAAATAACCAACTGAGAAGGGGCCTGGTATGTTAACGTAAGATATTATGGTAAGGGTCATTCTAATAACTAAAACATATAGAACATGCTATACGTTTACCAAACAATCTGTCACTCCTAATTGCTAAATCCGATGAAATCTTATACGTCTAATCTCTTACATGAATGAGCTAAATAATATTATTTGATATTTTACGGTATCCATCCATCCATCCAGCGGGGTACACCCTGGACAAGTCGCCACCTCGTCGCAGGGCCAACACAGATAGACAGACAACATTCACACTCACATTCACACACTAGGGCCAATTTAGTGTTGCCAATCAACCTATCCCCAGGTGCATGTCTTTGGAAGTGGGAGGAAGCCGGAGTACCCGGAGGGAACCCACGCATTCAAGGGGAGAACATGCAAACTCCACACAGAAAGAGACTGGCCTCAAGACATCCGTTGACACACTCCTCCGACTATCAGGTACTATTTAATAATTTCACACATAAATTGCTCCTTAGTATAAGTCGCACCCCCGGCCAAATTATGAAAAAAACTGCGACTTATAGTCCGAAAAATACAGTAAACACATCGGCTTCCACACTGCACTGTCAACCAATTCATTATTCTGCCCTCGCTACTCGTTTCCAGCGTGTGCAGCTAGTTGAAAGGATGAAGAAATATAAACATAATACAAATATAACGTCCATTGTGTGTTTTACAAATATAATGTCCATTGTATATTTTACATAAATATAATAGGTTTATTGCTCATATAGTCACACAATGAACTACAAATGTCTGCACATATTGAAATTACACAACATTCACACACCAAACATTGCACACACTGAATGTGACTTATTGCAACTAAACCTAAGGTTGACGCCCTCTCCTGCTCGAATTTAGCACTTACCTGTATTAAACCAGCTTTACTCTCAGACAAATACCAACACAAAAAACATCACAAAGTCAACGATTTCAATATAAAGCAAACTAAATATCTTTATGCACAAATAATATCTACATACAAATGTTTGACCAAGTTTCGTGATGAAGCTCACACGCTGGGATTTCTACCGTTGTTGCTGCTTGAAAACAATGACTCGAGCACTTGCTCGGCGTGGGCCATTCCTACATTGTTGTCCAGTCGTTGTTAAAAGTTAAATATCTGCAATTTAATTGAATTTTTTTTCAGGGTGAATGAGTAGTCTCTTTCTACTCACCCCACTGCTGCTTCATTGTGACACATATGCCTTGCTGTTGCCCCCTGCAGTGTGGCAGGAGTACTGATCAACCCTAGTTTTAATGTTTTCATCAAGCCCCTTTGGGCCGCCAGTAGAATAGGCCTGCTTTAGAACCTTGTTTTTCTTTTGCATAAAAAAGGCAGTTTTTCTTTAAGTTGCACATATCTGACAGAACATAGTAGACTAAAAACACATGTGCATTGCAGAGGTTTCTGGTTCTCAGGAGGATAAGACAGACATTTAGTACAACACATACCCAAACAAAGATCATCTCGAGAAGGGGAGCCCAAATGTTGCCTCGAAAGGCCAAATTGAAAATGTGCCAATGTGCCAACGGGCCACAGGCCAAACACAGCGATTTGAAGTGTGTTGGCACCATGAGGGATGAGTTTAGCCCTATAGTACAACATATAATAGGGTAGTGGTGTTTGTTATGATAATAAACTAGTCACAGGGTTTCTCCCTAGCTTGCTAATACACCCGTGGCGGTTGGGGTGTGGATCGGGGCATGATCAATATGACGTCATCATATAATTTGCATAATTGACGATGATGGACTTATCGTATAGTTTCTTTAAAAAGGCTAAAAATAAGTTATAAATACATTTAAAATCAAAACTGTGTTATTATTAATTAGTATTAACATGTACATATTTTTACTCATATCATTTTTGCTCTATTTTTAAATTGTTTCTCCTTATTGTTCACCAGACTTTGTTGGACATTTTTCAAATTTATAGAAACTTCTCCAATCCTTTAAGTGACATTTTCTTAAACAACTAGCAACAAATCAGGCATCTTTTTCTGGTGTTATTGGAGATTACTGCTGGTCTTTCTTGTAGGGAGAGGTGGAAGCACATTTTTTTAGCCACTCTCTAAATACAGTTTCCAATAACAGATTAAAGATGCTAGACTTTACAAACAAAACGTCAGTTAAGGGATTGTGAAATTCTCTCTGTCAACACGGAAAAACGGAATGAAAGTTGAAAAAGTAGTTTAAATTTCAAAATCACTGATTTGCTCATTTTGCTGTCAATCAAAAAGGGATTCAGTATCAGATCAATCAATCAATTAATCAATCAAATTTTATTTATATAGCCCTTAATCAAGTGTCTCAAAGGGCTGCACAAGCCAAAAAGACATCCTCGGCTCAGGTACCACATCAGGGCCCCCTCCCCACCCTGCGTGGGCGACCGGTGCAATGGATGCCGAGTGGATCGAGTTAATAGTGTGAGAGTCCAGTCCATAGTGGGGCCAGCAGGAGATCATCTCGAATGGAGACAAGTCAGCAGCGCCGAGACGTCCCCAACTGATGCACAGATGACTGGTGTACCCCGGGTCCTGACTTTTAACAGCTTGCGCCTCATCTTTGGTCACCTGATAACCTCTCCACGCAGGAGAGGTGGGCAGAGCAGAAAAGAGACGGCAGATCAACTGGTCTAAAAGGGGGGTCTATTTAAAGGCTAGTGTATACAAATTAGTTTTAAGATGGGACTTAAATCCTTCTACTGAGGTAGCATATCTGACTGTTACTGATAGGGCATTCCAGAGGAGTGAAGCTTGAATAGAAAATGCTCTGTAGCCCGCAGAGTTTTTCATCCAATCATCATGCAGGATCCTGATGTCCAGGCCAGCTGAAGCCAAGCCTATTCATTCATATTTATTAAAAAAAAATGTTACCACAAAAATACATAGTTTACCAATTTCTTAGATATATTTTAGGGAAAGCGGAGCTTCCCTTGCAGTCTTCGAGCAATCACTATTGTTGTAGACCGTACTCGTGTTTCCAGACTCTTTTACTTCTGTCACTCGATGTCTGCAACGAACAGCGAGCGCTGCAGCGAGCCTGACGTCACATTTGCTTGGCGCTGCTGCTCCACGTGGACTTTCTGTCCTTAAAAGTCGGGACTGTTCGCTTAATATTTGTAAATTGCACATTTTGCAGATCACTGTCCGTGGGCATATCTCCGATATTTTAACGTATGTCCACATAGCAGACATGATGCCTCTGTTCAAGACAATCATGTGCATGTTGGTTACGTCATCACAACATCCTGTTTCGTCAATGCTGCCTTGTAGATTAAATTTATTTTTGGCGGGTCCAAATTGTTGGTACTGTATATCGCCAGTCAATGGGATGTATGTATCCATTCATACAATGTATTATTAATTGGTTTTCACGTTAAAAACTCTTATTTTTATGTTGTGTCGGTTTTTATTTTGCCTTGGCAGTGTGCCACAATCAACTACAGTACATGTAGGACAGCGGTCGGCAACCTTTACCACTCAAAGAACCATTTTGACCCGTTTCACAAAATAAAGAAAATAATGGGAGCCGCAAGAATCCTGAAATTTATAATGAAATAACACTGGATACAGAGTTGTTTTTTTTGCTTTGTGCTATGTTTAAACTCAGACACGCCTCCTGCAATTAAATATGAAGATTAGATGTTAGTGCGGCCAGTGAGTTTTATATGGATATCCCTTATTAGCATCACGCATACAGTTCCTCCCGATTTGTCCGGGAGACTCGCGGGTTACAGAGTGCCTATTCTCTTGGACGTCTGCAGGGTTGAACCCATTCAACAAAGATAAGGGCGTGCTACGACGAAACTATCTTTAGAAAACTACACAACTTTTCCGAACAGCTTACGAGTCACGTGTTGTATGTGGCTTCAGCAGACGCACACATGCGACTGCAAGGCATTCTTGTTCAACAGCCATACAAGTCACACTGAGGGTGCCAGTTTAAACAACTTTAACACTATTACAAATATGCGCCACACTGTGAACCCACACCAAACAAGAATGACAAATACATTTCGGGAAAACATCCGCACCGTAACACAACATAAACACAACATAACAAATACCCAGAATCCCATGCAACCCTGACTATTCCAGGCTCCATTATACACCCCGCTAGCACCAAACCGGAGTTGGGCGGAGTTGGAGGGGGCGGAGTTTGGTGCTAGCAGGGTGTGTAATGGAGCCTGGAAGAGTCAGGGTTGCATGGGATTCTGGGTATTTATATTGTGTTTATGTTGTGTTACAGTGCGGATGTTTTCCCGAAATGTGTTTGTCATTCTTGTTTGGTGTGGGTTCACAGTGTGGTGCATATTAGTAAGAGTGTTAATGTTGTTTATATCACAACCCTCAGTGTAACCTGCATAGCTGTTGAACAAGTATGCCTTGGATTGTAATGGTGGTTTCACACAATACGTGACTAGCCGGCAGGCACTTAGTGTTGTGTAACAGTGGACACAACTCCATGAATTAGAAGATGTTATGAATATTGTCATCACGGCACGCTCTCAATGTTGCTGTCCGAGTGAAAATCATAGTATGCAAACCTCAGACAATTTTAGGCAAAGGCACTGAGGTCAGAAATATCTCGGTGAATTCGGGAAGGTCGGCAAGTTTACAGATGAGCCACACCATAGTGATCAAAGAGCCGCATGCGGCTCCGGAGCCGCGGGTTGCCGACCCCTGATGTAGGGGGAACCCTGAGTTAATCTTGTGGAAATGCCATCAGTGATTGTGTGCGCTTGAAAGAGGTCGGTATAAATATGTAAACTTTAGGCACCCTTACCTTAGAGGACAGGAACAATCTGCTCCAAAAAAGGTTTGCCGCTACCAAGTTTTTCACTTGCGTGGCAATCTTATGTCATTATATGTCCATTGCATCGCAAATTGAATAGTTTTACCATACGCCAGCATGTTTATTAGCCTGTTTACCTCACAGCCCTTCTCCACCTTTAGCACCTTGATTCATTTTCCAGACGTGTGTGTGCGTGTGTGTGCGTGTGTATGTGTGTAATTAGCAGTTAAAAGAGCGTGGCCCATCTGGCTTTGGCGTTAACCCGCCATCGTTGCAGCGCTCCCGCTCCATTTCCCGTGCTAAATATAACTCCCAATAGCGCTGATGGCGTAAATGCAATATTGCGTTTTACAAAAGTTTTGTGCTGCGGAAACATGCAAAGATCGCATGCTAAAATGAACGCGAGCGTGCCCGATAACTCACACAGTTTCGTTTCCAGTCCTGATGGGCTTTAGGAAACTGGACTCCCAAGGTCTTTTACCCCATGAGCTGAGAACAAAGACGGCCTCCTTTCAAAAAAAAAAAAAAAGAAAGAAAAAAAAGAAAAAGCCCCCATGTCACAGGACTCGCGTCCCTGCTCGGCTCACAAGAATTTGCACTTGGCTGCTTGTCAGCATGGCTTTTTGTCTCGATTCCTAAGTAAATATATTGATAACATTTATTACATTTAAGAATACATGCAGTCATTGGGAAAGTTGTTTCAAATTGCTTAGGAAGACATGCTCGCATACACATGTGTAATACAGATACAGTATTCCCTCGTTTATCGCTGTTAATCTGTTTCAGACATGACAGCGATATATGAATTTTCTCAAAGTAGGAAATACAAATCTAATATTTTCATAGTTAAAGCATAAAAACCTGTTTACGACCTTTTTAAATATTTTTTAAAACATATTTAGAGCCCTCAAGACATAAAATAACACCGTTTACAGTGTTGACGCTCGGAATTTTCGAATGGTGGGACCCCATAAAGTCATAGAAATGGGGTCCCACAGTTAATTTTTATTAAGCATTTTGAAAAAACATGATAAATGTGTCACGGCCAGGGCGCATTTCAATGCGCCCTCATCCTTGCGCTCTGCTTCGCGCATCGGGACACTCCCACGGCCGCGTACATCCAGGGACGCGCTGTGCGCGTCTCCGCCCTGCAGCAGCCACCAGCTGCACTCATTTACCAGGAATCAGAACACCTGCCTGTATGAAGGAGCTGCCTTCATAAGCCTGGTCAACTTGCCATCAGCGCCGGAATATAGTAATCTGTACCTTCCCTGTGTGCGTCCCCGAGTCACGCTGTGTGTCGTGTGCTCCTGGATTCCCACTGTCTTCCTCGTGCTTCTTGGTTTTCGACTCCTCGCTCACCCCCGGACACCGACGACTCGCTCCTGCCTCTCGACCACGCTTCCGCCTCTGGACAACCCTGCCTTTCTTGCCCTTACCTGACAGCACCGCTCATCTCAACACGCACCTCCAACACTTACGGTAAAACGTTCCAATTAAATACTTCACATATTCTTAGACCATACACACTCTTGGTTTTTGACACACACCATTCCATAGTTTATTAGTGATGTTTATTATTTTATATATATATAATAACTATGTAAATATAATAAATCATTGAACTTTATCGCGCCCTGGTGTCAGTTGCCGTCATCTCCCCTCTGCAAACCATAAAAAAATGTACGCATTAACCTGTTGTATCTCACATTTTATATTGTGTTTTGGAAAAAGGTAATCATAAACGTTACTTAATTCTTAAAAAATATAATACAAAAGAAAACAATTTTTTTATTCATATGTAAATTTATAGGTGTATTTATTTCAGTATAAAAGTGTAAAAAGTTTTTTGCTTCGGTCATGAAATGATAATGGTGTGCCAGGACACATGCATATGACAAATTGAATTGATAATTCTTACCTGTATGTTGATCATCAGTCGTTTAAAAACCACCACATCTACACTTTTATGGCAAATAATGCCAGCATGTATTGATTAACGTGGACCCTGACTTAAACGAGTTGAAAAACGTATTCAGGTGTTACCATTTAGTGGTCAATTGTACGGAATATGTACTGTACTGTGCAATCTACTAATAAAAGAATCAATCAATCAAAAAAACTAACTTACAATTTTGCAAGTTAGTTTCATTGTCATTTAATACAGTGGCACTCAATGCCTCGAGCATTTCATCTCTGGCTTGGTGATGGCCATAAGCTATGTGTTACCCTTTAAGAATGGCGGTATGTGGGGTGAGTGGCGTGTGTAAGTGGGTGGGCAAGTTAGGAGAGGGAGCGCGAGCATGGTCAGGAGTGTAAAGAGAATGGTGGATATCTGCTTGGCTTTGTGAAAAACATGAATAAAGAGTGGTAACAAATCGACGGCCTCGTTATTCCGACCAAAGAGCGGAACTCTAGGGACCCAGTGTCGGGTAAAATGGAGGGTGTTGCCCCCAACAATATAAAGTCTCCCCTGCACTCCTCGACCACGGTCTGGGAGCTGACAAGCAGGATGTAACATGATGTTTCTTGGTGCCTGGTGAGGTTGGATCTTTGAAAATCAATGCACCCGGTCGTAAAGGTGTTCTTTTTATTAGCCTGTTTACAGGGCGTGCAAAACATCTGTGCATCTTCATAAGTAAGCCATTTGCTGTAAAGTGGCTCCTGAAGCCACTTGTCATTGAAGCTTCGCTTTTTGGGTTTATTGCTCGCCGTGACGAAAACAACACACGGGAGTCAAAATCCCTGCAGTGTTTGTGATTGATAAAACTTTTGGCAAATCAAAATTTAAGAAATTGTACCAGAAAGTTCATTACTTTGAAATCGATCAATAAAAACGCAATAAACAGGGACGGAAATTTGACTTTGCAAATATAAACAAAACACCGTTTTGACACGGAGAAGGGAAGGTCGGTAAAAATGTTTTTAAAATCCGGACTTCTGGAAATGCACGTCCTTTCTGATTTAAATGCGTAAAACGACACAAAAAGTACGTTGACGTCAACACTGCCTTTAGTCACATTTGCCCACTGTTCATCCAATATAATAATGCTTCCTGCGGCTTAACCAATCAATGGCCACAATACTTTAAAACGTACTCTGATTGGGTTTGTCTTCTTAAATGTCCAAAACTACTGCAGTATTGATATTTTAGTTAATTTCGACATATTTATCTTTAAAAATTTCCAATTTAGTGCCGACATGTTGTAGAATGTATAAAAAAAAACGCAAGCTGTGAAGCTGCAATATTTGAAGTGCGATGTGGCGAGACACAACTATAATAAAATATTTACAATTATTAGACATGACTTCTGGGCAATTAGGTCCCGCCCATATCCCTGCAAAAACCTATTTCTTAGTGGTGGCTATGTGTTTCCATCCATCATGCACACATTTGACACACATGTGCTTCCCAGTCCCTAAAGTGTGTGCACCAAATTGCGGCGTAATTCGGCTAAACACACTTAACAGGGGTTTTCCTGCGTTCAAAATTTCGTGGAGGCCACCTCCATCTAATTTTGAGCTGACCCCAGCTTGAGCGATTAATATCGCTCAACACAGTGTTAAGCTCCGGCTGTGTTGATTGAGCGATTAATGTCACTCTGTGGGAGCTGTGTATTTTAACTGCAGTTGCAGCGTTGCGCCACTATAGAGGCGCTATATCCACAGCAGTGCATCGGAAAGACTTGAAGCAACTACCGAAGAAAAAAACGATCGAATCATGTTTTTTCCCGCTACTTGGTGCGTAACGTTGACCGCCGTAATAAGTGCATTTTTGCCATACGGAGCATGATACGAAGGGATCCCTGGGCTCCTACAGAACACTCCAGACTGTGCTGTGAACATTTTTTCTCTGGTAAGTGAAAACAACTTGTAGTGTTAGCTTTGTTTAAAACCTTTTGTGACTAATTCAAATAGATCGATAGATTGAAGAATGTCTTCAAAGTTTGCATAGGATCAGGTAGAGTTTCATGGCGATACAGATTGACTGGTACAAGGTCAACTAAAAAGAAAGCTTTACAAGCATGTCGTGTTTATTTAAAAAAAAGTTTCCTATGTGTCAGAGTAACGTTTTTGATTTTTAGCGTTGCAGATATGGCAGACAAAGTCAGCCACCACTTTAAAAAGCTAACCCGCGAGGAGGAAAGTCAAGAGTCCAGGTGAAACAGAGCAGAGAAATTAACGTAACAGGCACTTAAAATATAAAAATTCATGGTGGTGACAATGTGGAATTTTTTGTCCACAGAGCGCTTGAAGGCTGCTATATAATCATCTATTAGTGTCTCAAGCGAAAATGGCCATCATTCTCTTATGCAAGCGCTTAGGCCACAGGTGTCTAACTCAAGGCGACATCATTTTATCTGGCCTGCAAACACCTGGAAATGAATGTGTCAATAATGTACTTAATAGCTTTCTCACAAAAGATAATGGACTTTTTTTTTCATTTTGACCCAAAAAATATGGACTGCTTGAAATTGCATGCCTTATAAACTTTAATAGTATCCATTATTGCAACAAATATTACAGTAATCTATGATACTTTCCGAACATTTTTTGTCTAAATAAAAATAGATATTTATATACCTGTTTGACTTATGATTTTACAGCAAACTATCCATCAAATTAATAAAAATGCCAATACATTTTACGGTGTTCTTTACAGCATATTACTGTAAATTGTAAAAAAAACCTACAGTATTTTTCGGAGCATAAGTCTCTCCGGAGTATAAAATGCATAATAAAAATGGAAAAAAACATATAAAGGTCGCATTTTTGGGGGAAATTTGTTTGATAAAACCCAACACCAAGAATAGAAATTTGTAAGGCAATATAAAATACATAAAGAGTAGTGAACAACAGACTGAATAAGTGTTATATGACTCATAAATAACCAACTGAGAAGGTGCCTGGTATGTTAACGTAACATATTATGGTAAGAGTCATTCAAATAACTATAACATATAGAACATGCTATACGTTTACCAAACAATCTTTCACTCCTAATCGCTAAATCCCATGAAATCTTATACGTCTAGTCTCTTACATGAATGAGCTAAATATTATTATTTGATATTTTACGGTAATGTGTTAATAATTTCACACATGAGTTGCTCCTGAGTATAATTTGCACCCAACACCAAACTATAAAAAAAAAGTGCGACTTATAGTCCGAAAAAATGGTAATTTTTTTTACGTTAAAATTCTGCTGCTTGTACCACCTCTGCCTCAATTTCAGCCAGGAAAACGCCTGCTTAAAGGCCTACTGAAACCCACTACTACCGACCGCGCAGTCTGATACTTTATATATCAATGATGAAATATTAACATTGCAACACATGCCAATACGGCCTTTTTAGGTTACTAAATTGCAATTTTAAATTTCCCGCGAGTTTCTTGTTGAAAACGTCGCGGAATGATGACGCGTATGCATGACGTCATGGACTGTAAGGAAATATTAGCGCTGTACCAAACATGGCTAAAAGTCATCTCTGTTTATGGCGTAATTACACAGTATTTTGGACATCTGTGTTGCTGAATCTTTTGCAATATGTTCATTTAATACTGTAGACTATAAAGAACAATGCTGTTGGTGGAAAGCGGTGGATTGCAGCTGTCTTTAGCACCGAGATAGAGCCGGTGTTTCTTTGTTTGTTGTGAAGCGGAGTGGTTAAGCGAACATATTTTCTCCACGTCAATCAGCATGTTTTTGGAAGGGGAAATTGTGATATATATCTTACCGGAGACATCAATGGATTATTCGTCGTCCTGCAGCAGTTGTCATGTCAAAGGCAGCTGTGAGTTTGGCTCCTCGGCTTCTCTCTGAGACACTTCGTGTTCACCGCAGCCATCCGACTTCGAGGTATGTCTTTACAATCTTTAAAATGTCACTAAAACACTATTAAAACAATAATCAGATAAGGGATCTTCCAGAATTATCCTAGTAAATGTGTCTAAAAACATCTGAATCGCCCACAATGCAATCACCTTTTTTTTTTTTTTACTTTATTTATTTTATTATCTTTTTCTAATCCTTCGCTATCAATATCTTCAGCCACAAATCTTTCATCCTCGCTCAAATTAATGTAGAAATTGTCGTTTTCTCGGTCCCAATAGCTCTTATTGTTGGAGGCTCCCATTATAAACAATGTGAGGATGTGAGGAGCCCTCACACGAGTGATGTCATAGTCTGCAGCTTCCGGTACAGGCAAGGCTTTTTTATTAGCGACCAAAAGTTGCAAACTTTATCATGGATGTTCTCCACTAAATCCTTTCAGCGAAAATATGGCAATATCTCGAAATGATCAAGTATGACACATAGAAGGCACCTGCTATCCCCGTTTGAATAAGAAAATCTAATTTCAGTAGGCTTTTAAGTTACAGTGGCTGTTTTCTTGACCTGTGTGTGAAATTTCAAGTCATTCTGGCTTATAGCGTTTAATTGCAGCACCATAATGTGGTGGCTTTGTCCAAAAGTTAAGAGCACAGGCAACACAGTAAGTAGTGCATGTTTTGACTCGGATCCCCATGGGGTGTCCTCACTTTTTCATCTCTTCATACTATTATAGTGTTTTTTTTCCTGATGCCCATAAAAATGTGCGGTAGTTGTCTTACATGGTTGGAATTCCAAGCGGATAATGAATAAAAAAGTTCCCAGTGGTTGTCCACGTAATGATTTTTAACTTTGACCACAGAGGAGCTATCCTCGCTTTTTGGGGTTTTTGTTCTGGTGCACACGTCCAGCCTTTGCACGCTCACATGCTCCCTTGTTGTCTGAGCAGCCATGACGAAAGTTCCATGCTGGAAGACGTCTGAGTAGAGGAGTTAAGTTTCTTCTCCTTGCCAGCAGAGCATCAACTGCGTTGCGACAAAGTCATCACTGCTGTGTCCCGGACAGGCAGGCAAGCCTGTCGTCGAAAGTCTGTCTTTGGGTCTGTCCACCATTTTTCTTGAGCGGGGGGTTGGGAGAAAACAGATGGAGCTTTGGCCTTTCTTCCTTTCTTACCGCACAGAAGAAAAGGCTTGCGGTGGTAGAGGCAGGGGGGGCTTCAAACGTCTTCTTCTTTGGTGTGTGTGGTTGATGGATGTGCGGTGCTGAGGGTCACTTGGTCCACCACAGACTGGATGCAGGCGCACTGGACGACTTTCTGCAAGCCCAAAGCCATTTTGATGGCCGTGGAGGCAGAAAAGGACAATTATGATTACAATTGTCCGATAATTGTGTCCAAATACTTGGTCACCAAATCACGAGCTGCGTAGGTCCCTCATGTTGTTCGCTCTTCATCCAAACAATGGCGTCCTCCTCTTGAACGGAGCTAACGGGTTAACGCCACCATGGCGCTACTGCACGACAACAAAAACAGAGCGGTGGAGTGCTTGTGCGTGGACGTCAGGCGTGTGGCATGCGTGGGTGCGAGCGTTTGTATACAAGCCAGCGTGGGCCTGCGTACAATGCGCCCCCCCCACCCAACCTACCCTTAAACACATGCCTGCTCGCTCCCTCCCCCGTCACCACCGCCATCGCTGCCTTTATTTGCCAAACTGCACGATGAGACAAAGGCAGGGTGAAAACAACAGAAAGTAGCCAGTATCACTTGACCCCATCAAGCGGGGAGGTGATGAAACAGTGATGAGGTGATGGTAGATTGGGGATGGGATAATCCCTGGCGTAATGGTCACCCCTTTACGTCCTGTGCTCGGGCTCTAACGCGAGCGCTAGACTGTCAATCATTCAACAAAGCTGTCTGTTAGGGGATTAGCAAGTATTGCAACCCCCCAAGCCCTCCTCAGCTTGCCTTTTCACCCTTTCACAAACACCCTTGTTTAATTTTGATTCCTTTCTATAATATTATCAAGTCACCATGCAAACGATGCCACTTTTAGGCCCTCAGAGCACCAAATGTGTTCATACTATTGCTATTGCAGTTCAGTTCAGTTCAGTTTCAGTTTATTTCGAACATGCATACAATACAATGCAATTCATCGCATATTTCCAGTTGTTTCACTACAACACATCCGAAAAGGAGTAGGAAGAAACTGAGTTGATTTAATCCTACCCCTTTACATACCATAACAATTTCATCCTATTTATTTGTTCTCTGTAACATAACCGTGAACGAATAAATGATAAACAAATAATATACCATAGTACGTAAACAAGGGTAACACTTTAGTATGGGGAAACATATTCTTGTTATGATCCGTGGTCCGGATCATGTTTTAGTGTTATTTCTGTTAGTTTGGACTCCCTTTGTTGTTTGTGTACCTTGTGAGTTAGTTTGGTCACCATGGTAACTTATTATTTTCACCTGCCGCGGGTTCCAGACGCACACCTGTTTTTGTTTATTACTTTCTTATTTAAGCCTGCCTTGTCCCATCAGTCGGTCTTGGTTAGGGTTGAGGTTTGGGTTAGGGTTAGGAGGGTTAGGTTTAGCATTAGGGGTAGGGTTAGGGTTAGGGTTGTTGTATAATAAGGCCATGCAGAATAAGGCATTGATAAGTACTTAATAATAACTAATTAAGAGCCAATATGTTAGTAATTTGCATGTTAATAAGCAACAAATTATTGGTGAATATGTTTTCCCATACTACAGTGTTACCTAAACAGGTATTAACTACATAAATACTTTTGTCTCAATAATAATAATAAAAAAGGTGTATATCTGTGTGTATATATCTATCTATGCTGACACTTTTTACCCTCACAATCAATTGTGTCCTATTGACTTCCCTTAAAAGCAAATGTGCATTTAATGTAACAAGTATTAACATTCGAGAATCAAAACTTCATGTTAATGGTTGCGTCTGGAAGTTGATGAGCGAGTCCCTTTTGGGACCTAAGACCAAAAAGTATCTCTCATTCGCTCGAAAAATAACAATGCATCAACCTAATCAGGCCTGTCATAAACTCATCCAGAAAATTTAACAATTATATATTTTTTTCACATTGAATACAAGTTGGGGCTCTTTGAAGTTTGAGGACATTTTTTATAAAACAAACATAGACCCAATATTTAAACTTCAAAAAAGGGTAATTATAATAATACACAAAGTATGCTCCTATGAACCTACCAATCCATTATTCATAAGTTCTAATGTGTTAAAATGTTCAGATACCGTGTTTTTAAAAACAATGGAAATTGTGTTTCGAGTTAAGAACAACAGCCTTCCAGTTTGTATTCTTCGGTTATTTAAATTAAGAGGGGAAGACTATAATTTACGGGGGATATTCCATCCATCCATCCATTTTCTACCGCTTATTCCCTTTCGGGGTCGCGGGGGGCGCTGGCGCCTATCTCAGCTACAATCGGGCGGAAGGCGGGGTACACCCTGGACAAGTCACCAGCTCATCGCAGGGCCAACACAGATAAACAGACAACATTCACACTCACATTCACACACTAGGGCCAATTTAGTGTTGCCAATCAACCTATCCCCAGGTGCATGTCTTTGGAAGTGGGAGGAAGCCGGAGTACCCGGAGGGAACCCACGCATTCACGGGGAGAACATGCAAACTCCATAATTTACGGGGGATATTGATTTTTTTAAATATATGTGAAGTAAGAACAAATATAAAATACAAATATATTTCAGTTTTAGGAGTTAAATGGTGGAACAAGCGCATGGATAAGTTGAAGACATGACTGTGCGCCTGAAAGAGTGGCAGCACATCACAGTAGCTCCTTCGAATTCGTTCTTTTAACTTGATTTTTGGTATTATTCTCAACTTTTTTTGCTTTTTTTTAAATCTCTTACCTTTCCATAAACCACTAATGATGGTTCTGGGGCGCTTTTGTGTGTTTTCGCTACTTTTCTTTTTCTTTTCGGGCCGTTTTGTGTTTGGCTTTGATCAACGGAGCAGCAGGCCTTTTGTATAAAACACGCGAGGAGCTGTTTGCGCTCTCCTTACCAGCGCTACCGTGCCGGCACAAAGATGAGGTAGCGGAGAAGGAAATTTAAACGTGCGGTCTCTGGCGAACAAAATGGATGAATTGTTCGGGCTCGTCCGAACTCAAAAGGAGTTCATGTGCTTTATGGAGACTTGGCTTTACGCGGACTTCCCAGACCACAGCGCGTCTCCACCCGGCTTCACAACCTCACGGGCGGATAGAAACACACTCCTGAGCGGTTAGAAAAAAGGCGGCGGGATTGCCATCTTGGTGAACGAGAGGTGGTGTAATCCTGGAAATATTACTGTTAAGGAGTGTGTTTGTATGCCCGACATTGAACTTCTCGCTGTTGGAATTCGACCATATTATTTGCCAAGGGAGTTTACTTCTGTTATCTTCTTCGGAGTGTATGTCCCCCCTTCTGCTGACGAAGCTGTTGATTGTGACACCATTCATGCCGCTGTTGCTAAGCAACAGACCAAACATCCCGATGCCCTCATTGTCATTTTGGGTGACTTTAATCATGGTTCTTTGGACTCTATTTTACCCACTTTCTATTAATATGTCCACTGTGCAACACAGGAAAATAAAACTCTGGACCTACTTACTGTATGCCAATTCAAAAGATGCATACAGAGCCACTGCCTTGCCCCCACTAGGACGATCTGATCCCAATCTGGTGCTTTTAATACCTCATTATGTTCCTGCTGTGAGGAGGCTGCCCATCTCAACAAAATCAGTGCAGAGGAGGAACCAGGAGGCATACATTGCTTTGCAGGACTGCTTTGAGACTACAGACTGGGAAGTATTCTGTAAGCCCCACAGGACAGATATCGACAGCACAGATTACATAAATTTCTGTGAGGACTCCATCATCCCTACAAAAACTGTCAATTGTTACCCAAATAACAAGCCCTGGATCACCAGCCAGCTAAATGTAAATGAAAACAAGCTAGCCTTCAGATCTGGTGATTGGGACGAGTTGAGGAGGATACAGTGGCAGCTTAAAGTCCAACTGCAAGAAGGGAAAGATGCCTACAGGAGGGAGCTAGAGGCTAAACTCCAGCAAAACAACACTCGTGATGTGTGGAAAGGCATGAAAGCCATCGCAGGCTTCAACAACAAGGCCAAACTGCTGGGTGGGGGTGTAGACAGAGCCAACGAGCTGAATTTGTTTTTCAATAGATTTAGCAATGCACCCCTTACTGACCCACCCCCCACCACTCCTTTCCTCACACCTCCACTGAACATCTCTACACAAACTCCTTCTCTGATACCTGCCACCGCTGGACATGTGAGACGGCAGCTGGAGAGAGTCAATCCAGCCAAGACAGCAGGCCCTGACCGAGTCAAGCCCTGGGTCCTGAAGACCTGTGCTGCTCAGCTGACTGAGATCCTGCATTTAATCTTCAACCTGAGTCTGAAGCTGGAACGGATACCAGTGCTATGGAAAACATCCTGCATAGTGCCGGTACCCAAGAAGCCCATCCCATCGGGCTTGAACGACTTCAGACCTGTTGTCCTGACTTCCCAGGTCATGAAGGTTTTCGAGAGACTTTTACTGGATCAGCTGAGACCCCTGGTGGCTACTTCCCTGGATCCTCTACAGTTTGCATATCAGCCCCATGTAGGAGTGGATGATGCTGTTATCTACCTGCTGCATCGTGCTCACTCTCACTTGGATGGTGGGAAAGGCATTGTGAGGATCATGTTATTTGATTTCTCCAGCGCCTTTAACACCATTCAGCCAATTCTGATGAGTGACAAGTTGCTCAGGATGGGTATCAGTTCATCCATTGTCTCCTGGATCACTGATTACTTGTCTGACAGGCCTCCGTTTTTGCGACTGGGGAGCTCCCTGTCGGATACTGTGGTCAGTGGTGTTGGTGCTCCACAGGGGACTGTCCTGTCTGCTTTCCTGTTCACCCTGTACGTCTCAGACTTCCAGTACAGTTCCGGGCTCTGCCACCTGCAGAAATACTCTGACGACTCTGCTGTGGTTGGGTGTGTCAGAGAGGGAAAGGAACTGGAGTACAGGACACTGATCGCTGACTTTGCGGAGTGGTCTCAGGCGAACCATCTGGTCCTTAATGTGGACAAGACCAAGGAGCTGGTCATCGACTTCGGGAAGAGTATGACCTTGGTGGAGCCCATCAAGATCCAGGGCCGGGAGGTGGCAGTAGTGAGGCAGTATACGTACCTTGGATTTCACTTGAACAGCAGACTGGACTGGAAGGACAACTGCAATGCTGTTTACAAGAAGGGCATGAGCAGACTCTTTTTCCTGAGGAAGCTTAGGTCCTTTAATGTGTGCAGCAAGCTGTTGGAGATCTTTTATCTGTCTGTTGTGGCCAGTGCCCTGCACTTTGCAGTGGTTTGTTGGGGGAGCAGCACCAGCAAAAGGGACTCAAACCGGATTGATAAACTGATCCGGAAAGCCGGCCAAACTATTGGCTTGCAGTTGGAGGCGTTTGTGTCAGTGAGGGACAGGCGGACACTGGACAAACTGGTGGCCATCATGGACAATCCTGCCCACCCACTCCACCTGACAATTGAGGGACAGCGGAGTTCATACTCCAACAGGCTCCTTCAGCTTCCTTCCCGCACTGTGCGATTCAAGAACTCCTTCATTCAACACTCCATCCAGCTGTATAATCACTCCCCATACAGCAATAGATGATATCCGTCCATTACCTGACACCCTCTATGTCAGCTACTTCTCTTTGTTTTTAATATATATATTCTATTTTCTGCTGGATCTACTCACTATTTTATGCTTGGGCTGCCACATATACTATAATATTGTGCATGGTAATTGGTATATATTGACTTTGGGAGGTCGAGTCCACGGTCACAACCTATTGTGATCGAGGGAGTTGAGGTACAGACCGTGGACTCATTCAAGTACCTCGGGGTTTGGGTGGACAATAAGCTGGACTGGACTGTTAACACGGACCACCAGTACAAGAAAGGACAGAGCAGGCTGTACTTCCTCAGGAGACTGCACTCCTTCAACATTTGTAGAAAACTCCTGTGGATGTACTACCAGTCTGTGGTTGCCAGTGTGCTGTTCTACATGGTAGTGTGCTGGGGGGGCAGTACATCTAAGAAGGACAGCTCCAGACTTGATAAACTGATCAGGCGGGCCGGTTCTACAATCGGAATGAAACTGGACTCACTGGTGACGGTGGTAGAGAAGAGGACTGTTGACAAACTAGTGAGCATCCTGGATGATGCCAGTCACCCTCTGCATAGCGTTATCAGTAGCCAGAGGAGCCTGTTCAGTGCTAGACTGCTTCATCCCAAGTGCAGGACTAATAGACTCAAGAACTCCTTTGTCCCACACGCCATTAGACTGTACAACTCCTCTCTGGGACGGGGGACGGGGGGTATTAGGATGACAGGGGATGCAAAACATTAACAGTGCAATATGTTTTCATAACATGGTCACTACTGCCTACTTTGTCTTGTTATATTCTTATTTTACTGTTATATTGTTATTCCCATTGTTTTTATTCTTTTTGTAATATTTCTCTATTTTGTTCCATTTAAACCCCCATTATTTACTTTTTTCTTTAAATTGATCTCAACTCTGTACACTGCTGCTGGAATTTTAATTTTCCTGAAGGAACTCTCCTGAAGGAATCAATAAAGTACTATCTATCTATCTATCTATCTATCTATCTATCTATCTATCTATCTATATTGTATATATGTTAAAGACATAATATATCTGTATATATGATATACTGTACACATATTAAGTATATATTGTATATATTTGCAGATATGTTATATTTTATATTGCTATATCTAGTCTATTTATACATGCATTGTCATTTCCACCCTTACACTTTCCATCATTGTAACTGAGCTTCTGTGTTGAAAGATTTCCCTTGTGGATCATTTAAGTTTGTCTAAGTCTAAAAAAAGACATGTAGTACTTTTTTGAGGTTTAAGAAAGCCTTGCAAGGTGAAATAATGGAAAATTATAAAATACAGCAACTATTACTTACATCCCATTGATTTTTTTGAACCTTGATGTTCCAGGAAATCAAATTTTCAGTGAATGCATAGAATAGGCAAATATAAGCCTTGGCTTCAGCCTACTCCTTTTTCGGTCGTTCTTTTTCTTTTTTGTGTGTATGTGTATGGTTGTTAATAAGTATAATTTGGGCTGTTAAATTGATCACACAAAATGGTTGATTATATGACTGAAATAAACTATCTTCATTCATTCAATAAACTAATCTCATTCATTCATTCATTTTAATGACAAAAACCTCATAACATGTTATTTTGTAACACACGAAAAAAAAATGGTGTAACCTCTGAAGTTGTTAAAAATACATATAAGTAACACAGTATTTTTATACAGTGTTTCTGTTCCAGACACCCCTGTGTGTAGATACATTTTTTCCCAAGTTGTTTTTTCTAATATTATATGCATTTAATAGTAAAACTGCACTTTTTTATTTTGCATGTCATCTACAATCCCAATGTGAGCCAAGCACAGACATTTTCCCCCTCTCTATGCATTCTAAATGCCAAAAAATTGTTATGATTTTGGACTCTTCCGTTCCTTAGTTTGAGCACTTCCTGTTTTATCTCGTATCCATGGTTTATTTTATTTTTGTATTAAATCAAGTCTTACCTGGAACTCCTGCCTGTCTTGGTCCTCGTGCATCCCTGGGGTTGCCAGCGCGTCAAAAATAGTGCTTGTATGAGACGGCTATCAATGCAGGTACCGTTCAGTGGCCTAGTGGTTAGAGTGTCCGCCCTGACATCGATAGATTGGGAGTTCAAACCCCGGCCGAGTCATACCAAAGACGATAAAAATGGGACCCATTTATATATAGTATGGTAGTATAATACTACCACTCAGCATCAAGGGTTGGAATTGGGGGTTAAATCACCATAAATGATTCCCGGGGCCGGCACCGCTGCTGCCCACTGCTCCCCTCACTTCCCAGGGGGTGATGAAGGGGATGGGTCAAATGTAGAGGACAAATTTCTCCACACCTAGTGTGTGTGTGACGATCATTGGTACTTTAACTTTAACTTTAAGGTAGTGGGGGTAAGATCTATTCCGCTTATAAGGCCCTTTAAAACCTCCAGCAAATGTACAGCTTTAAGTATGTACTGTATGTAACATACAGGTACATTCACAGTAACATGTCATATTTACAGTATTTCGGTTGTTTTAAGAATGATCATAATGTTTTTCCTGGGTGCATTGGTTTCACAGAGCGCATAACAAGAAACACAACTTCTGTCAACAACATCATGCAGAGTCTGTTTTATGTTTGCTAACACTAACGGCAGACTTTGTGAGCCTTAGAGCATTATCATGTCGACCTCTTGATAAACGTTTCAAATAAAAAACAATACACTTTACAATGGCCGCTCTCACTGGGATGCCAGCTGATGGGATGGTTGTATCTTTCAGCACATGTGCTCTCTTTGAGCTGATAAAATCAGAATAATCCCTACTCCTTGTCGGGTCTTATGTTACCTTCCATTTGTGGAGACCCATATAGTATCAAGCTGGCAGCCTGTAGATTTTCAAAGTTGACCAACTTCCTAACTTGGTGCCACACTACTATACAAGTGAAATGCATCATTTATAATCCAGTATTAATTTTTACTAACTCAAAGACAATATAGCAGCAGCAGCTCAGCACCTTCTTCTTCTCCTTTATTTATAGCAGGTCCCAATCCTCATTATTAGCTAGTAACTGGCTACTTGCTAGTGGTCAGAAAAAGTAGTTATTCTAAGTTACGCTATAGACTGATAAATATGCAGATCACAACATGAACTGTAAACAGAGTATTGTTGGTGGTGTTTGAAACCTTCGATAGGCGCTCTATAGGCAATTCTCAATTACCTGCACTGTTAGCCACCTCATACTAGCAGTTTTTCACTATTTAGAAGACACGAAAAAAGGAAATACACGCATGTTATGGTCTCACATAAGGATTGTAAGTGATGGGCAAAATTTGAATGAAAAGTTAAGTTTTCCTTGCATTTAAAGTTTTTTTTAAGCCCTCAACACATTCCACGCAGTTTTCACACACACTTATAAACTCTTTTTATGCTCTATAAACACTTCATACACTCTAAAACCTGCGTTGTTTGTAACATAAAAACTTAAATAGTACTCAAATTTCAATGAATTCAATAGTGAACCACGTAGTGACGAGGGAATACTGCATTACATTTTAATTAGACAATCCTTATTAGGACCTGATGCCAAAGAAAAATTTGCAAAAATCATAATAATAATAATTTGCAACCTTGGAATGATTCTGGCAAAAAATAATTAGTAATGCATCAAAATCAATGTTGTGGTCATTGACCTTATGCCAAATATTCTACAATTACATATTTTGTGTTTTCCTATTTAACAAATGATGACAAAAAGGGCTGAAAAACATTAGAACATTTTTTATAGAAATATAAAAAATATTTTGGAGGTCACCACATCAATACCTGATGTGGTGAAAGTGGGGAAAAAAACTTATGTTGCCTTTTTATCACACTTTTATGAGAGAGACCCTTTCACACCTACATTTATAAGCAGCCTTAAAGTCAAGGCAAGGCACGTTTATATATAGAGCACAGAAAAATTACAAGAAGGCAAACATAGATTTAAAATAATGACAAAAATATTAAAAACAATGTTTTTGAATTAAAACCATATAATATAATAATCATAAAATTAAAAAATAATTCAAATTAAAATCAAATAGTGTAGGAAAAAATACTTTCAGTTATCATATGCACAATTTAATGAATGTGTTTTCAACCTAGATTTTAACATTGCATCATTTATAATTACAATTTTGGGATCTAGTGCTGCGCTGAGGATTCTGGGAAAAGTAGTTTATTATCAGATCGCCCAGGCAAAAGTGCCAGAAAAAAAACAACACTCACCAAGTTTTCTTTACACCGTCAAGGCAAGATTTTGAAAGCGCAATACCGTTAGACCCTCATAATTGACTTATTTGGCGGTTAAAGTTTAAGCCTGGCTCCATAATTACTGACAAATTTCTAAGCTGATTATTTAGTCTGAAGGTTACTAATAGTTTTTCTTTTGCTTTTGTGGGCCACAGACAATGATTGACATTAAACATTAACGACGCCAAGGCGCCACCCTTGAAACTCCCGCCAACCCCCGGGTTGTTGCTATCTGGCCATCTTGTCTGTTGTTTAGCGTCAACGTGTGTCAGCGCCTCCTTCAACCAGTCGGCCCACCCGCACTCTCACTCTTCTTTTTTTTTTTGCATCTGGTTTGACTCTATCCAACTCGTTGGGCAAGTTGCGGCGATCCTGCCATGCATCAGTCAGGAAAGTTGTCAACAATATTTTTGGACAACTTTTTTTTATTATTTACCAAAGCTTTTCGGGGCTTGTCTTGCCTAAAAACCTAATTTTGGGGGCATTTTTAGCAGTGAATGTATGCAAATGAGTTTACAAGTACAGTCAGAATATTGTATACACTTGTGAAGGACATAATGTCATGGCTGTCTTGAGTTTCCAATCATTTCTACTACTCTTATTTTTTTGTGATAGAGTGATTGGAGCACATACTTGTTGGTCACAAAAAACATTCATGAAGTTTGGTTCTTTTATCAATTTATAATGGGTCTACTGAAAATGTGACTAAATCTGCTGGGTCAAAAGTACACATACAGCAATGTTAAAGGGGAACATTATAACCAGACCTATGTAAGCGTCAATATATACCTTGATGTTGCAGAAAAAAGACCATATGTTTTTTTAACCGATTTCCGAACTCTAAAAGGGCGAATTTGGCGATTTAATCGCCTTTCAATTGATAGCCTGTCGAGCGATGACCTTTCACCCGTGACGTCACAACATCAAGCAATGTGCCATTTTCTCAATCTTATTACACGCACCAAGTCAAATCAGCTCTGTTATTTTTCCGATATCCACACAAGAATGTGTGGATATCCTGCGACACTCAAAGCAGATGCATTTCCAACGATAAAGTCAACGAAATCTGCAATATTAGATGAATAGACCACCACTGAATCTACCCGAGTGCGAGCTATTCAGGGACGACGACAGTCTCTTCCCACAGACGAGCGAGGTAAACCCCCGGATATGATTTATGCCACTTCTTTTTCTGTCTCATTTTGTCCACCAAACTTATAAGGTTGTGCATGAATGCACAAAGGTGAGTTTTGTTGATGTTATTGACTTATGTGGACTGTGCTAATCAGACATATTTGGTCACGGCATGACTGCAAGCTAATTGATGCTAACATGCTTTTTAGGCGAGCTGTATGTACATATTGCATCATTATGCCTCATTTGTAGCTATATTTGCATCCAGCCTTTCCCTCCACCCACATTTAATGCCAGACAAACACATACCAATCGTTGGTTGGAAGGCGATCGCCGAATTCGTCCTCGCTTCCTCCCGTGCCGCTGTCTGTCGGGATATGGCTCAATAGCTTCAGTTTCTTCTTCAATTTCGTTTTCGATACCTGCCTCCACACTCCTACCATCCGTTGCAATACATGCGTAATCTGTTCAATCGCTTACGGCGCTGAAATCCGAGTTTGAATCCGAGCTAATATCGCTTTACCTTTCTGTGCTATCCGCCATGTTTGTTTCCGTGTGATCACGCTGTGACGTCACAGGATAATGGACGGGTGGATATAACGAAGGTTAAAATCAGGCACTTTGAAGCCGTTTTTCGGGATATTGCGTGATGGGTAAAATTTTGAGAAAAACTTCGAAAAATAAAATAAGCCACTGGGAACTGATTTTTTTGGGGTTTTAACCCTTCAAAAATGTTGATAATGTTCCCCTTTATTATTTGGTTACATGCCCCTTGGCAAGTTTCACTGCAATAAGGCGCTTTTGGGAGCCATCCACAAGCTTCTGGTTGACATTTTGACCAATCCACTTGACAAAATTGTTGCAGTTCAGCTAAATTTTTGGGTTTAGCGACATGTAGGTGTTTCGTCAGCATTGTCCACTTGTTGAAGTCAGGACCTTAGGAATGCTATTCTAAAACCGTAATTCTAGCCTGAATTAGCCATTTCTTTACCACTTTTGATATGTGTTTGGGGTCATTGTCCTGTTCAAACACCCAACTGCGCCCAAGACCCAACCTCCGGTCTGATGATTTTAGGTTGTCCTGAAGAATTTGGAGGTAACCCTCCTTTTTTTTGTTGCCCCGTTTACTCTCTATAAAGTACCGGTTCCATTCGTAGCAAAACATGCCCAGAGTATAATACTACCACCACCATGCTTAACGGTAGGGATGGTGTTTCTGGGATTAAAGGCCTCACCGTTTTTTCCTCCAAACATATTGCTGGGTGTTCTTGGCAACACTAAATTTGCCATAGTGTTTGAATGTGAGTGTGAATGTTGTCAGTCTATCCGTGTTGGCCCTGCGATGAGGTGGCGACTCGTCCAGGGTGTACCTGGCCTTCCGCCTGATTGTAGCTGAGATAGGCACCAGCGCCCCCCGCTACCCCAAAGGGAATAAGCGGTAGGAAATGGATGGATGGGATGTTCAAGTCCTGCAGGTAGGAAGCAAAGGATGCTGGGTATCGCTGGCTTTGAAAGAGTCCAAAAGATGCAGCCATGGAAGCTTCTGTGACAGCCCCTCAACCCCCCTCACCCGCTTCTTTGTCACACTTGTGTCCATGCCGCTCCTCCTCCTCCTCCTCCCTTTCAAAGCCTGGCGTGCTTTCTTTGAATGCACACATGCAGGCATCCACTCCTATAACTACGCCATACAGCCGAGGGAATAATAGGAGCCAGGAATACTGAGATAAAGCGTCAAAGTGGGGGAATAAAAAGGATAAAGCAAGCTGAGAGGGATAGAGAGGCTTCATATTATTAATTTACTTGGAGAAAGAGAGGGAATTTCTTGCCCCCCCTTTTTCCATTGTGGGACACAATGAAATGATCAGGGGGCAGTGGGGCAAAGAGGTAGATAATCCATCCTGGGGTAGAAACGGTGGAGTTAACCATTTCGTAGCAGCAGCAGGATCCATTCCTCCTCCTACAGTATGTCATCGCTCGTCGGATTTCCATCAGTGCCTCGCCGTCTTCCCTTCCCTAATCTTCGTCCATCGCCTCACCTCCCCGCCTGTAGCGGTTCCATCTCGCTCTCGGCGGGCCTCGCCGCTAATCCGCCAGCATTGCTTCCAGACCCGTAGGCCAGAATAAAACTGTTCTTAGTGTGTGTCCCTGAATGCACAAAAATGCTAGCTCAGCATGCTCTTGGGAGAATTGAGTGGGAAGTTGTACTAAAAATCCAGCAACAAGTTTTGAGCAATACTAAATAAAAAACCCTGTTAAATTATTATCCACGCACTCCGATAACAGGTGAATATGCAGCTTCTTAAACGCCACTACCCCTTTTTTTATCATAAACGCTCTTGTGATAGTCACACACACACTAGCTGTGGTGAAATTACCCTCTGCATTTGACCCATCACCCTTGTTCCACCACCTG